>NW_009210318.1:0-44143 GCF_000690835.1 Fulmarus glacialis
TTATTTATAATTAATTTTATTATTATTTTATTTAGCTATCTGGATAAACTTTTTCTTACTTCTTATGACCAAAAAAATTGAAGTCTGTAATAAGATGCATTTTTTTTATTTCAACTTTAATCAGTGGCCTTCAGTGTTGTTTCTACACTTACATCAGGTTTGTCCTCAAACCTCACATGAACTGAAAAGTCAGCCACTTGCTTCCATTTTCTAAAAACCTTTCAAAGCCTTGCTCATTACTGTGCAACAACTTACTACATTTTGATTTCCAAGAACACCACTGTTCTGCTACATTACCTAGAGAAATTTGTTCATATCTGTATACCCATTTTCCTACCTATTCTTGCTGCTTAGGCAACTCTGTTCCAAGGGCAGTGCTTCACCGACCATATGTTGTACACCATACAATACCAAATCTAACTGGAGTATCAGAACACTATTCTCAAAAATGAGTGCTGGAAAATGCAGAAGACTGCATATCAAACTCGGTATTAGCCTTCATTCCGGGTGAATTTACTGAGCTAAACTACGTGCTTGTGGATTTTTAGGTATAGTTTAGGAACTGATTTTGATCTAGGTTCATTCACTGCCTGGCACTCCATCAAGCATTTCTATATTTGGGTCTACTTTAAAATCATAAGAAGAAATCTGATTCTTTAAAAGAGCCATTTCCAAGACTGTACTAAAGATGACTGTTGGCAAAGACCCATTAATGACAGAAGTATTAAGCATTCTTCTTTACTTTGTGGCTGGTGTGGTCTTTCAATTGATTGGGAAATTCCCAGAAATCAATTTCAAATTTAACAAGCACATTGCAGGATGTGAGATTAAGCAGTTCAAACATGTTTTTCAGTGGTTTCTTCTGATGCAGTTCCCAAGTGGTAGGCATGTGTATTCTTTGACTAGGCCATGCATCTAATATTTTTGCTGCAGCACTGTCCTAAGGTTACAGCATCAGTCTTCTGCTGCTTTTTGAATATGCAGTTAGAAATCCACAATAGGTAAAAAAAAACAACCACAAAAAAAAAAAAAAAAAAAAACAAAAAACCAAACACACCAAAACACCCAAACCAAACAAAAAACAAACAACAAAGAAACTGCAGGGGAAAAAACACTTCCCAAGAAAAAATCTCAAACCAAATTACAATACAGCGAGGCACAGATTTTTCAGTTTAGTGCAAAACAGAGGGGGAAGGAGGGAAACTTGAACATGAAAACACATAAGAACACAACAACAACAACAACAACGACAGAAGAAAACAAATAAGGAAAGTAATTGCAAGAAAAGTGAGATTCATTTTGAACTTTCTGAAAAATTACAATTTTTATTCAGCTCAAAGTATTCTGGAATTATTTTACCTCAGTTTCATACTATTTGAACAATGTAGATCAATTTTTCAAGAAAAAATGCCATTTTGAATCAAAAAGTTAGTTTCATTTTACAAATGTCAAAATGAAACAGTTTGGCATTTCTGAAATGAAATATTTCATTTCAGAAAGGTCAAAAAGATATGTTTTGACTTTTTTTTTTTAAATCCTCCCCCCCCACCTTGTTCTGACCAGAACTATTAACCAAATTCAACCTTGATTGGTTTCAGGCCCCTTTAAGCTCAATTCTCTATCCGAATTACTAGTCATAAAATAAGATTTGCCCAGTGTCATTACAACAAAGAAAACAACAATCTTTAAAACTATGCTGTGAATGCTTCTGCTGTGATACTCTCTATCCCCTTCCTGCTTAGACTCAGCCTCCAGCGTCCAAGTATCTACCCATATATTTTCACAGCCGTGAGAGTGGGCTTTTCCCTACTGCATGCCTTAAAAACAGTAACACAATTAAAGGCACAATGTCTCAATTAAACCAGAAGCTGGACAGAGAATTAATTGTCCTAATTGACAGTTCTCAACATTTTTATAGTGCACAGATATCACCCAGGTGTTACAATCACAATCACTGTAAAAATGCCTATAGATGAATAAATGCACCATGTGAATCTAATGCAGAGTAATCTGCGCATTGCCCTTAGCAATAACATGTCAGCACTTCTTTTCTGTGTCTCATGGGCAGTCCAAACTAAACCTGATATTGTTAGTTTACCTCTTATGAATAAATAAATCATATTAGGTACTGTAACCAGGATGGAGGTCAAAACAATGAATAAGAATAAATAAGAGAAGTTATAATGTCTGCTTGCTGACTTGTTAGAAGATACGAGTAACCGATATATAGATCACCTTACCACTGTTCTGCCAGTCATCACAGGAGCAGTGCAGGGCAGGCAGGGGACACGAGCAGCACGGCTGTGCCGGGTGCAGATGAACCATGCCAGATTTACAGCAATATCATACAGAAATATCTAACCATGTAACCAGTAGTTCTTCCGTGAGTGTTCCCAGAATGGCAGAGAGAGTGAGAGGGAATTATTCCTTTTGCATGTGTTAAGGACAAATCCAAGGAAACCAGGAAAAAGGGAAGTAAAGGGAAGCTGTGACTTACCCCCCCCTCGAACAAGACCAGGTAAGGAGATCCTGATGAATGATTCAGTTTGTATCTTTCTGTCCATCATCTGGCTGAATGAACATTTTTCCTCAAGGCACTTGCTGAAATTTCCTCTCCTACATGTAGGTGTTCACCACCCCAAACAGCCTGAGCAGAAAATCAACAACATACCTCCAGGAATCTGGGAGGTGTTCAGCGTTTTGTTTGTTTGTTTGTTTTTGTGTTTTTTGGGTTTTTTTAAAGTGAATATTTAGGAACTTTTGGCATAAAGTGTCTCCAGAACATCTTAAGAAGGCCACAGACAAATATATTTAGTAATGCCTCACTTACTACATCTTGCTGAATATGCTTATACAGAAATTTTCTCTTTTAGTCCAGTCCATGCCTGCCCTGTCTGTTCACTCTCGATGAGACTATCCAGCTCCTATCCACATACTCAAGTAAATAGTGCTTGTGTCCTCCTCATGCCCTCAAAACTGGCAGCTTGTCGATATGTGCTGGAGTTAGCTGTCCTGCACTGCATCCCCTGGAATCCTTCTTAGACTGATGACTTTCAGGCTCTTAAACGTGTGTATGCAATACTTTGTGCATAACGTTATCTGTTGACAAAATCAAATAGCATGTTATTAAAGTTTGAAAGGCCATATCTATTTTTCATAAGCATTTTAATAGGCACTGCATTCCCTTCTGCCTCCCATATGCTCAACAGCCAAACTGATCTCAAAATGGACATTGTATACTTGGACTTGTATTACAGCATATCCCTCAGAGCTGGTAGAAAGTAGAAACAAGTGCCTAGCTCTAACTTACCAGCTAGGCTTCAGGGGTTGCTAAAGGACTGCAGCCTGAAGGGATTTTTTTTTTCCTTTTGTTGGTGGTGCTCTACCTCTGGATTTTGAGCCACAACTGCACTTGCCTCTGCTTGCTATTCTTACAGCCGTTTTGCCATTTCTCCATTTTCTGTTTGGGAATACCACTCTTAATAATAATGTGAATGAACGAGTTCCAACATTAGTGCTGATGGAGCATGGAAGCTTTGTGTTGATGTCCAAACTCCTCTCCCACAGCTTCACCAAGTACGTCATATAATACATCATATTTTAATATCAACAAGAAGCGGTGCTTTGCAAAACTGCAGTAGGCTTTTACTACCTGACACATTCCTTAGACTTTCTCCTGGTGAAAACAAAAACAATTTAGACTTGGCAGTTCATTTGGTTTTTAAAACATTATACATATATATGTGTGTATATATATGTATATATAAGTTTTTAGGATACAAAAATTAATTTTTCAGTCAAATAAAACTTTTTGACCAGTTTTCTCAGTAATAGAATATGAAGCTGGATCTTAGTAAACAAAGTGCATCTTACTAGAAGATCTTTTGTATTCTTTTAGAAAATACTGGACTCTCTTTATACTTCTAAATGAAAAGGCTCCAGGGATAGATCTGTAATCCAAGGATGAGCAATCCACAGCAAGTCTACCTTATATTCACAAAAAATATCTTTTACTGCATATTGGCCACATATAGACTGTACAGCATTTGGCCTTGGTTCTACATGGGTGATGTGCCAACTAAGTAACAATCAGCTTGGTTTGATTTCCATTCATGTAGGAAATAACGTAAGTCATGCTGGACCCAACAAAATAGTGTTTTTATTACATGAGGTTATGTGAATGTGTTTCTGAGGGCCAGGACCTTTGGGTTAGCACTAGAGCACTATGTGGAAGGAAGGGGGACAAACCTGGTGCAGTTTTACTCACACTGTTTTGGGGAGCAGTCCTCATCATGAGCTATTCCCAGAAGCACACCTGAGTTTTGTTTTAGAAAAGGCTAGTTGGGGCACTCCAACACAGAGCCCAGGAGCTGGCTGACAGGTTAGTAGTGATGACAATCAAGGAGGTGAACTTCATCCCAGCCTTCTTTTATTTAGCTGCATGGCTGTACCCTTAGAGACATCAGCCCTGTTGTGTATGAAACATACACATTTCACATATGTTTGAATGCAGTAATTTCACATATTGTCAAGAGGAAAGGATACTGGGAAAAAAAAAAGTCAGCAATCAATATGACAATATAGCAAGGTAAAGAGTTTCCTTTCAGAACTAGAGCAATCATTGCTTTCCTTAAGGCATGTAAATGCTTTAATCTTACACTGAGAATTTAGGAATAACATAACTGTTTCAGTGGCTCATTGCAGTAATTTTCTGCAATAACCTGTGTGCCCTCTACCACAATTTCTTTCTCTTCAAATGGTTCAGGTTTTTTTTCCACATCTTTACTTAAAGATCTAATGTATATTATGTAAATGACTGAGAAAACTGTGTATGTCTTTTTCTTTGGATGCTATCTTTCAGGCTGCAATATTTACAGGAAACCCTGACAAAAAAAAAAAAAAAAAAAAAAAAAGAACAAACCATTCACATTAGTAATGTTTCCACTTCAGTTTACTAACTCAACCTTAAGCTATATGTATTAACCAAGTTCTTAAGCATATACAAAGCCCAGTTCCCTATTTCAGCCAGATCTCTTTTGTAAAAGAATAGGGGCAAATCTTAAGTAGTTTTCCTTTCATGAAGGAATAGAAGTCTTTTGCCTCTTTACAGAAAAAGAGTATGGCAGCTCTCTCCCTAAAAAGAAGGTGTGACGAGCTTGCCTGGCACTTTTACCAAATACATGTGGTAAGGACCTTGCAGAGAAGGAGCCATTGCAACCTCAGGGTTGCGAGGAGTTCACACAGGAGTCCATTCACGCAAGGGTGAGCAGCCAGGATGAGGTCCCCCATTCCTCAGGACAGCTTCAGAGCTTGCAGTGCACATGTTGCTAACCTCTGGCTTCATCAACACCATTACCAAACAGAAGTCTTAGATCATATGGTATTTCTTTCTGTCTGTCAGATGTCTTTCCATTCACTGGGTTTGATAGAGCTTTCTTTGCTTATGCTTGGGCCCTTCTGCTACTGATAAAGAACAGGCAAGGAAACACCGGCTTGGTTTCTTTCCGTACGTTTGAGGCTATACTGTGATTTCATCAGAACTCTTTCAAAACTATGTGTCTATAGAATGCTTTCACACATCTGAGTTATGTGAACAGGATAAACTTTCTTTTTATTTATGACAAAATCAAAATTAACTTCAGTGGAAACTATGTAATATCAGAACAAACACAACTTCATCCCACTGAATGAGTGGTTAGGAAGGATTTTGCTACCAAACAGAAGATATCAGTAGAAAATGGACCTGAAAGAAATCACAAAGAATACTAGAGCCCTGTTTCAGCTGGATTTGAAGCATGTGCATAAATTCTCTGTTGAATAAGAGCATTAAATAACACCAAAAATATATTTTTTTTGTGTAGCAAATATGACTACCTTGTGTTCCTGAGATGCAAAGAAAAATAGTCAAACTTCATACTGAGAATAGTTTCCTCTTTTCATTAAGTATCTAAAATTAAGGTTTAATCCAATACTTACAGGAACTTATAGGACGACTTTTACATGTGGAACTTGCTGACACGTTCACTAGCTATATGAATTAATCAGACTGAGGTTTGGTGTCAGTTATTTTCTGAGATATAACAACTCAGCAGATCATACGCTCTTCAATTCCACAACTAACTTGAGCAGATCAAGATAGGTAAGAAAACTGGTACTATAACTTTCAGGTCAAAAAGTCTTGAATTGGTAATATACCAAGAAAGGAAAAAAAAAAAAAAAACCTAAACAAGAAAATCATAACTGAATAGGTCTCTATTTCTGCTTGTAACAATTAACACTAGCATGACAATTATACAATTATTTAACTCATTTGGAGGCAAAAGAATATGTAAAGATTTAAAGATATGATGGGTCAGGAAAACAAGTAAAATATTAATATGAATATTAAAGATTACCAAAACAAAAGTGATAGAAAAAAAAAGAAGAATAAGCACTTGGATCTCTTAAAAATTGTATCAACCAATAGAAACTTACACAGGGTAAAAATGATAAGGTATTAATGGCATGAAAATGTCAATCAGCAGACAGTAAATGAAAGACACAGAGAAGCTTCATTAGAAGATGGGTCTTAATTTCTTGCCCTTACTCATCTTCTGGAAATCAAAAATTCAAAGTGTGACACGAAGGAGGTCAACATTTGGTACCTCTGGAGAGGACCGCGCCAGTAGTTTATCTACTGAGCTAAAATTAGTCAGTAAGTACTGGTGAAATGGAATCTGAGTCCTTATAACATAGCAACAAAGTAAAATTTTATAAGGAGACAAGAAAGAAGTTTTATTTATTTATTTATTTATTTCAAATCTAGCAGTCAGAAATCCCAGTTTGGTATCTAAGGATAAAATTAACAGCTGGAAACATCTTGAGAAAATTTCTATCAAGAATAATACAAGTATGGAAAGGACATATATCTGATAATATACCCATTGAATGTAAAATTGCTCTAAAGACATAATTTTTAATTTTAATCTAACGACTTTAATTCATTGCTAACAGAATTTTAAAAAAACTATTTACTTGCGTGGGTGCATTTACCAGATAGCACAGATGTATGTGTGCAAAAACACGCAATTGAATTGCATACAATATGGAATAAGAACTAGTGCGTGAAGATGAGTACTATCTTTGTTGCATGCTGAGCACTTCAGTGCAGATCTGCGTAGGACAAATTCCACAGGAGAGAATCTTTTATCATTAGCTGATCCCTGGGTCTCATGGAGATTGTACTTCACTGACGGGTGGTGTCTTGCCTTGTTCCACTGAGAAGTAGAGTCTGGTGTTTTTTTTCCTTCCCCCACCCCACCCCCCACCCCTCTCTCCAGACAGAAGTCAACTATGTGAGTTAATAACTGGTTTTAAAGGCCTCAAAGGACATGTATGTATGAAAAGTTGGTGATGGAGGAACAGGAAGAAAAGAAGGAATCAGAACTGCAAAGAATAGCTTTCTGAAGTTGTGCCCAATAGGTCTGCATACTCAGAGTAAAATTTTGGTCCCACTGATGTCGGGTGTCACTCATTTTACTCCTGTTTTATTAAAATAATTGTTAGGGGGGAAATAAAAGTAAAAAGAAAAAAGTAAAATAGAACAAAAAGTATTTTTAATAGGAAGAAAAAGAGGAAAAGTCGATCAGCTAACATCACACAAGGTGAGGAAGGGCCATCACAGAGTTAACGCCATAAACTGTTTAGCAGTTCAGAAAAACACATGTAGATTCCTATCAAACAATTCAGTTTGAGCATCACCTTCTCTTCAGGCTAGTGAGTTCTTTCTCGATAGAAAAAAAGCCAGTTACAGACTGAAATGTCTGGCCTCTTCTTGCTCATATACTGTATTTGATTTTCACTGCTTACTTATAAAGGAGAATTAAGGTTAACATCTGATAGGACAGGAATAATCTTTAGATTTTTCACTGTACTATTTCAGCTTTCTCACTGCAGTTGTCCATAGGAGGTTATTTGTTTTATTGGTTTAAGATTTACTAAGAGCTAGTTTGCAACTTGAATTATTATTTCATATCTCCCTGGACATGTTTGAACCGTAATGTGAAGGAATAAAATCACCCTGAATCTTTCCTTATTCCCAGATCATACAAGGAGGAGAGGTAAGGAACAGCAAAGGATATCTCCCTCTGGAACACTATAGTTTGCACAATAATCTGGTTTGTGGATATTAGAATATGAAACATCTGAAACACTTTGCCAGGGAGAAATACAAAGGCAGCTGTCCTCTGGGGAGGATGTGTCCAATGTAATCGTTAAAATACACGCCTGCTGAAAGGCTGCATTTTAAACATGGGCATGGTACCATGCCTGGACCAGGACTGACAGGCAGAAGGGCCCATTTTCTTTCAGCCCTTCAGGGAGATATGCTTTCCAGCTTGTCCTGCCTCTACACATCTTGCATGTTGATCAGAAGCAACTGAACACCCTTTCACCCTATCACACCATATTGCCATAGATTAGGCAGCTCGTGTGTGAATGAAGGCTGTATTTGGCATTAGAATTTTGCAACGCTGGCTTTCCTGCTGTAGAGAAGTCTCTTTAAGGTAATTTTTATCTGTTTGCTTTTGTATCAGATAGGAAAATTAATTAGCTTTATTAAAGAGCAAGCAATCTGATACTCAAGAAAACACAGCAGAATAGCAGGATTCCAAAAATATGCCTGCCACCTGGTATTGCCTGTTATATGTGCTTTCTTGCAAAACATAGCTGCAGCTGTAGATTTAATTTGTTTCTATAGGCAAAATTGATGCAACACTTTTCTCTGTTTATCTAAAGTATTTGCAGTTCTTGACTCATTAACACATTGATTGGAATATCCGTAAACTGGGCTAAGACTCAATTTATTTCAACCTTTTTGATTTGAGATAGCTTTCTGTATTTCCTACCTATCCAAATATCTACTGAGCTTCTACGGGAAGTTATTTTATAATCCACTTTCTAGAAAAGAACCTCATGTGTGTTTTCGTATTGGCTGAATCCATAGTCTAAGACTAGGCTTAGAATGGATAAAATCTCAGCATTAAATGACTGGTTATGACAAAGAACTTCACACATTTGGTTGTTTGCCCAGACAGACAGTATAGCAACGGAGTGGTTAACACCAACGCTACTTCTGGACTAGTAAAATGATATTGAATGTGTCACTGGGTCATTGATGAAAAAGTATAGCGACGGCTCCTTTTAAACCGTTTACTATCACAACCACAAACAAACAGTTCTAACATGCAGTTAAGTTTAAGGTTATGTTTACAATGAGCATTCTAAATGTTTCAACTCATTAATAATTCAATTAACTGGATCATCAATTCTCCACAAACAGACATCTCAGGACATTCACATTTCCTGGTTTAGACACGATGGAGAACAATATCAAGGTGGATCCATTAAAATGTGGATACCTGTTATCTGCTATTGTAGAACATGTTTCAAAATGCAAGCGTAGCTATAACTTCAAATTTTTTTCCCTAGGAACAATCAGGAATGAAGGAGTAAGTTGAATAAAATCCTTCATACTCATTTAGGCAAGTGTAGTTCTGTTGCAGGGCACTGCACTCCTGCCCATTCATACTATTTTTTATGCATTGTTTCATCATTATTATCCCAATGATGCAGAAAACATGAAGCCTAGATAGTTCAACAATTGCAGCGCTGTTATCCACATTGGGAAGCTACCACTTGAAAGCAGGAGCCCAAATCCTTCCTCGGCAGCAAACTTGTAGTTCTTTGTCAGAAAGGTAAGGAATGCTGCTAGTAGTACCAAATCATAATCTCATGCTAATTCAGTCCTTTACCTCTCTGATGCTGCTGCCCTTGAACTGACTTTGATGTGGCCTTTGTTTAGCAGCCTAAGTGCCATATGCAATCAAGAGACAGAAACATGCTTAGGACTATTGACTCAAAATAGGCTAGTATAGATTAAGACAGCACTCAAATGATATTGCAAAAATATTTGTTGTACACTCATACAAAGCCACCTTCTATGTATTTTGTAATATGAAATTATGCTACAAAAATATCTCTTTCATTCAAATAATTTCTTCATAAATATATCTTAAACAGGTAACAAAACCTTTGATTCTAGTAGATAAAATTGAGCATGCTCTGAAAATAACTAGACTATGATCGCACAAAAAAAGAAAAAGTAATTTTGAGCTTCAAATTAGTCTATAATTGACCAAAAGAAGAACTCTTAGTTGGATAATAACATTGAAATATGTTGTTATATATCTCCTAGCACTACATCATTCTTCTACCTCTTTTCTCCACTCTCTTTTTGAAAGTTACTTATATATTGGGGATGTATTTTACTCGGTCACCTTGGCAACAAGAGTTATTCCCTTATGGAACACACTGTATTTTCATATTTTTTATAATAATAATAATAATGCATAGCTATTATTATCTGAAAGCAGCAAGCAAAGTGGTGTCTTTGTCCCTGAAGTTTTCAGGTCATTATCAGGACTGGATGATAAGTCTCAAAGACAGTTACCTTTTCTTTTCTTACACTTATTTTATTGCTTTATTTAGAAAGTTCCTAAAACAATTTAATATAAACTTAGATTCCAATTAAAAACAGGAAATAAATCCCTAGCACCAGATTTAAATGGCATTTAAGTGCTTAAATCCAAAACTGTAATCTGACATCCTGCTCATGTCTCCTCAATTAGAGGTTAGTAAGGACTACCATTGCTTTATTTCTTAAGTTATAAGTTGGTCCCCATATGTGATCTTTTAATGCTGAGACTAATCAGGATCCAACTACTCACTGTGTGTCTCTCTCACAAATTGTCCAGCATCCCTATCCTAGTGCAGCCATGGGAGCTGCTGCCTTTTTGGGGTCCCGTTGCTTGGCTCACATGTGCACGCTGCACTCACGTTTGCCTGCAAGGTCTCCACCTTCTTCGACACTGCCCACCTTCCCTCCCACTTGATCCTTTCCGGAGGAGAGATCTCTGCTCTTTTTAATTACTGTGTGCATGAAAGTGGGCCATGAATGAACCTGGAACACAATCAGATGTTTGCTTGGGAAATAGCTGTGGTAGCTTAATGAGTGACTGTCTTTTAGCTGTTTGTTACCATCTCAGTGTTTAGTTGATGCTTTGCAGTTGAGACCTGTGAACTGACCATGTGGACACTGGCAGTTCAGTGCTAAGTGAAAGAGGTAATTTTAAATTACTCCTGATGTCACGGTTTCCCAAAGTCCTGTCTGTAAAGACTTTCCCGCTGAGCAGGTTGCCTTTGGCTCCATATGTAGCACACTGGCTACGCTGGATCCTGTTCCAAGATTCCTGCCTGGATGTGCGCAATATGTGTACAACAGGATTTGGAAACTCTAGAAATGAGCTGCCTGACATTAGATACCACAATGCTCAGCACAACCACGTTTAAAGCCACTCATCCCTTATGTTTCTGACTGCGGTGCATGTACACATGTGCTCTCAAAAGAAAGCATACATTACCCATCCCTCCACAATGCACCAACTTTGGGGTGGAAAAAAAAAGACCTTAAGAGTGCACAGAAACGTGTCACCATTGCTGAGACCAAAAAATGAATTCCCCTCTACTTAGAAGATGGGCATTTTAATTTGGAAAGAAAAAAAAAAAAAAAAACAAAAAAACAAAACCAAAAAACCAGCATTATCTAGGCAGACCACAGGGATAAGGGCCCTCACTTGGGGGGGAGGGGGGAAGATTTTTAAATGGCAACACAATTCTAGACCCTTAGACCCTCAGTTCTTTGCCTCATTGAAGGGGAGATTTTGCTATTAGAACAGGAACGAAGTTCCTATCTTCTGTGACAAGAATTACATCTATCTATCTCACCAGTGATGCCAGGTCACCTGCTTCTGATTTTCAGATAGAACCGATCTTGAGGGAGGTTAGGGAGTCCCACCTCCTGCTTGAAATCCAGAAAGTGGTACTTCTAATAAGACTGTAACAGGTTTGCAAGGGTGGAAAGAATGGTGCAAAAGCACACACCAAAAGAAAAGGAAGGAAAGAGAAAAGGAGAAAACCAGTAAGAATTTCCTATTCCCCTTATGCTTTCTTTCCTGCCTTTTATTAAATAATTTTATTGCATCAAGAATAAACAATTGATTAAATAGAGAAATATTTCTAACAAAAATAAGCTCCTGTGTTTGAAACAACCAGACTAATGTTAAATGCACTTAAAACAGAATAGCACTGTGTGTAACAAGATCATAGAGATTATAAAGCTGCTTCATTTTATTCATATTGCAACACTGCCACATATAATTTAGTAATTTTAGCTGTCTTTGATCATCAGAGGATGAAGATTTATCTATCATAAAGGCTAATTACTGTTATCGTCTTCCATAGACAGTGGTCTCTATAGGCCCTGCTTGTACTTTTTGATGGAAAGAAGAGGGCTAGCCTTTGATGATTTCAGACCTGTCTCATCAAAGAGCCAGTGGGGCACTACCCTTAATGTATTCACTTCTGCAGAGACAGTAGGAGCACTGCCATCTGCTTTACACCACAAAAAACCACCAAGCAAGCTCTGTTAAAATGAAGACATCTTATCCTTCATTGGAGATACGGACACAGACTTGTGAGCATTTCAGAGGAAAAAAGTTAGAGAGGAGCAAGAAAAGGAAGTTATGAATATTGCAATTGGCCCACCTTATCAGAATCTGTCTCTCACCAACCTTCGTGACCTCTCTGTGAGTAATTAGCATGCTCTGTGACTCTGCTATTAGCAACATCCGCAGCTTGGGAGTCTAATGCTATTAGCATGCTGCTTAAAGAAAAAAAAAAAGGGGGGAAAAAAGAAAGAGATTTGGAAAGTATGGAGCATTTAACTGCAAAATAAAACAAGCACTTTCTCTCATTAAGTATAGCCAGAATTCAGGACACCACTGATTAGTTTTAAATCTTGCAGATGAAAAGAAATAACTGAACAAACAAGCTGAACTAAGCTGTTATAAACAAAACATTCAAATACTCTAAAAAGTAGTTTCTCAAACCTAAATTACCTCTAATTCCTAAAGAAATTAAGTAACTCATTTCATCTTGTTTGGGTTATTTAATTATCTGATAGAAACAAAAAAGCAGGGCGCAAGGCTGAATCAAAGAAAAGAAAGATTGGCCTTTTGTCTCACAGTGAGACACACAGCTTAGTTGTTAACAATAAAACGCTATAAGCCATATGTTTCGTGTGGTTTTCTTTTAAGCTTGAAATTAGAATGTGCTAATTAGAGTGCGGGCCACATATAAAAATGCAGCACTCCATTGCAATTGTGCCTGTATGAGGAGACTACATTGTTGATGAGTAGAAGACTGGTGCTATAATTATCTTACAATCCAAGAAGTAATTCACCTTAGTAATTTTTGAATATGTCAAGAGCCTGGTTCACAAATCACTTAATTGCTTTTTATGCACTCTTTGTGCTGCAATTTGCTGTATATGAGAAAAGTGACTTGTGTACCAATATCATATTATTTGCCTCACATTCACCAACCTTCCAAATCATAGCGTGGTAACTAACAACACTCAGTTTCAGCTTCATTTCCCAGGACTCTAAAGACCTAGGGAGAAGTGAAGTTGACAGTGTTTCCAGCTGGGAACAAATAGTGTGTATTCAAAAAAGGAACCATAAAAAGCTTCCCAGAAAGCCACTAGGTAAAATAATCTTGTCAGTTTGAAGATCATTCCTACAAACTGCATTTTACTTCATTCATTATCGGAGCATAACCCATGCTTACCCTTCAGGAAAAAGAAAAAAAAAAAAAAAAAAAAAATCAGGGAGGCTGAGATGTGAATTGGACAAAGAAGAGAAAATTCAATAAAATATGAAACACTTTCTAACGTGCTTTTTCACGTGCTCCCTGAAACGAGATTATATTCATTATAGAATACATATCAGACTCTTACTTCCAGTCAGACAGATGCCATCGTGTGAAACATACAGGTCAACAGATCCATCTGGGAACTTTGCACCAGAATGTTGCTGAAAAACTGAGGTTTCTGTGAAAGAGGATATTTTTTAGGAAAAAAAAAAAAAAAAAAAAAGCCAATTTTTAGGTATTGATATGTTCCAAATTGAGTAGATCTCAGACTTTTTTTTTTGTGCATCCAGACAGAAATGTTTCCTAGTTCTATTTGATATGTAACCTATCAAAGCACCTAACCAAAGGTGTTATGGTGCTCTGTGGCCACTGATACAAGGAGTACAGAATGGTTAGCAAATACCACATTATGGCAGCAGTTTGCATTCAATTTGGGTTGGTAACACTGCAATCTGAAGGTTAATGTAAAATCCAACTTTTGTCCCATGCCATTTCTCCCTGCTGCTTCGTTTCTTTTGTCGTGGCATCAAACACAAGATCTTGTCTTCACTAACAAAGTTTACTTTGACCGGAACTTCCTCAAATATCGTTTCTAATTCAGTATTTAGAAGTTTCCTCTAGACTACATTTGGTTTCATATTCATACACTGGTCTTTTTTCCTAGCTGTTTCCCACACTGGAAAGTCCTAAAGCTATATCTTTCTCTACCCTCAAATCCCTTATCTGCTTTGGTGCCTACAATTAGACCAAAAAATGAAAAATAAAACCAAAATCTTGCCCAATGTCTATTTTTTCACCAGTCTATATGGATCTTCCATAGACTAACAGAACATATTTTGTAGTTGTCCTCTGTTAATACTTTACTAATTTATTACTGTTAATGATTGAGTTGTCTAGTAAAATGTAAATAGAGCATAAAACTATATTTGATCCAAAATCTGTTGAAGATCACAAATTTCCAGTCACTTAGTTTTTTGAGAAAGCCTTAGTTTGCAAAAATGTTCCCTTTGCAGTCACTATCTATCTGGGCTTAACTTGTACAGTACCAATTTCAAGAGGCTTTTTCAGTATTTTAGTCAAATATGTTGACTGATGAAGATGATGATAATAAACTTTAAACTTTGGTTTAAACCGAGATTTGCAACAAATAAATGTAAAAGCTGCTTACGGTAGTAAGTGCCCTGAGCAATTGGAACAAGTTGTCGTATGAATACTAAGATGAAAATGCAATATTGCAAAAGATGAAAAATTATTAATAGCTTTACACTGAAAGCTAAGGGAAATTCACCTCTTCATATGCTTTACTCAAATTACGTTTGCATTAGAAACAACTAAGTAGAATGATACATCTTTTTCTAAGGGCCAACCATTTCTTATGACCATAAGAAATTAAATTATGAGATTAATTTACATCATATTTGAGATGAATCTACCTTATATTACTTGTGGGGTAAACCACTTTGCTGGTTATACGCTGTATCATGAAGTTGTGTTTGTGAAAGGTTAGGGTTGTGTAGGTGTCTCCAACCGTGCAAATAAAGCAACACTAACAAATATACAAAGCTTCAACATAGGCAAACAGCCTGTTTGTATCCACAGACCTTGGATGTCCTCTTATTGCTAACCCTCAGTAAATCCCATCTTACTGTGCTTTCAAACTGTTATTTGCTATGTAAGCCTTCACTACCCGAGAACTTCATATATAGGACGAGGTTTTTCACTCCTGTTAAACAGAGATATTATATTGATCATTACACTGGCAGTTTGCTCTTCAAACTTTGTTTTGAATAGCAGCCTGCTAACCATAATTTCCGAGTCAGCTAGCAAGCACATTAATTTCACCTGTGCGTAGTGGAAAGTCTATCATTTTAACAGGTTCTGGGATAACTTCTCGTTATTTTTTCTGCTCATTTCTTGGTACCCAGTCTCATCCTTGCCAGCATGTCTAACTATTGCTTTTGCTGCTTAATGATACATAGACATTCTAAATTAGAACAAACAATAGGTTTGGCCACACTCAAATTTGTGGGACTTTGGTAAACTTTTCACTATTTGTTCTTTAATTATCCTGTCTTGCAGATAAGGATTTCATTTCTATCTAGCCTCAGAGACTGAAAGTGGTGAGGCTTTTTGGTGTTTCTTGCATCTGATAGAGCTGATTTCTGTTGCTAGAAGACTGCCCAGGCTACCTTAATTCTAGCCCTCCCTCCTGTTTAGCTTATACATCATACTTAAATATTCTTAAACAAAAATGTAAGTATCATTAGCCACATAGATATCCTTTTAAGGTTTTTTGGGGAACACCAACATATGATTAGAATGAGACATGATTATAGTATTTAAGATTACATTGTAAACTAAAACCAAACTCATATAACAGTCCTGCTTCTGACTGTGTGTTTCTCCCAGCACTACTTCTATTCATTCCGTGTTAAATGATCTGTCATATATCTATGCTTTATTTTTATAGCCTTATTTTTCTTAGTGAGCATGATTTTATTCTTTCTAGCCCTTGTTTCCCTTCAGTGAGGCAGGAATTAAATAGCTTTTGTCCATCTGTGGGTTTTAAATAAAATATTTATACATATTATAGTAACGATGTCCATACGTGTCAAACAGCAATAGATAAAACAGGGTACTAAGGGCTATCTAGGGAGAAGGAAACTCCTATGAAAAGAAAACAACTGAATATGTGGTCCCTTTTTGTTTAGCAAGGCAAGCAGACATCAGCTAGATAGCCGAGAAGAGAGCCTGTCTAAAAGGAGGATAATCCTTAGATCATTTAATGCTGCAGCAAATACTGTTAGTGTTTTCTTTTGCAGGACACCACAAAGACAACTGGCTTTGACAGCTACAGTTCAGGTATGACTGTCAATATTTGGCATGATTAACAACCATGATTATAATCCATATCTTTACTACAAGCCTATGAGGTCTTTTTGATACTACCTCTAAAATATTTCCTTTCCTCACTTTATATCCTACATGCAGTGTTCTTATAATGACATTATCTTCACATATGCTTTTCATCCACACAGAAAAGTGATCATTCATTCTTTATTAGTGTTATCTATAAACTTGCTTGACTATCATGTTAGAACAAATGCACGTTTTGTATTTCGCTACTTCATAATATATACCAGTTATCTTTACCTTTCTTGAGTTGAACAGTCAAATAATAAAGCTTGTCTCCTCAGGAGGAAAAACAGCTGATGGAATTAGGAATTTCGTTAACATGTAGTGTTGTTCATGTACAAAGAAAATACATTTAAAGGCCAGATTCCATTAATGTATATGACTCAAACTGCAAGAAATGTTTTATTTGCTCACAGTTCTGAATGTCTTTTCACTCATTTTCTTAAGGATTTTTTTCAGGTCTGCATTCCTACATATATAAAGTATACTTTGCTTTAGCTGCTTGCTTGGTTTTCTGGTTTTGCTTAATCAAAAGCAGGGGAGAAAAAACATTAAGAAAGCACTCCCTCTCTTGCGCACCCACTCAGGTGCTGCTCTCAATCAATTAAATCCAACTCATGCACGTGCTGCTGAAACATGATCCTGTGAAACACGTCGGGCTGTGTCCCTCAGCCAATACTTAGGCCGCCATGTCATCTATTCTTGGAAGTTACTATAACTTAGCCTGACCAGATCAACTGCCAGCTCTTTGTATTTTCCTCGCTCTGAATCAGAAGGTGGACATTAAATGGAACAACTTCAGCGAGATGACACACTTAAAAAGCTCCCATTTTATCTCTGACTAACATAGTATGACTAACAGTTCTGTACCACATCATTTTAGCAGAGGACAAGAAGCAGGACAATGCAGTATTAAGCAACACTATGCAATGTTATCACCGTATGTGGAACAAAACTATATTATTTCAACACAGTTCTGCAGATTGCAGTGTGAAGTGCTAACCTTTTGTATAGGCAGCTTAATAGTTTCTTTCCTTGCCTGTGTTTTTGTGAGAACTCAGAGA
The DNA here is from genome assembly GCF_000690835.1 of Fulmarus glacialis. Taxonomy (NCBI): domain Eukaryota; kingdom Metazoa; phylum Chordata; class Aves; order Procellariiformes; family Procellariidae; genus Fulmarus; species Fulmarus glacialis. The sequence goes on from NW_009210318.1 coordinate 17,790, forward strand.
AAGGTGAATATTGGCACTGTGTATTTATTATTGTTATGTTTGATATATCTTTATCTTTATGTTTGTTTCAAACATAATTCCACTGTTTGTTTGATGCTGGTTGGCACATAACCTTATTCTTTGAAATACTAGTTGTTAAGACAAAGTTTACTGAGGCTGCTGAATAATGAGATATCATTATCTTCAGGTGTTGCTTTGAATGAGCCACAACTGCACAGACATTTACAAACATAATTTTGTAATAGGGTTCCTGACACTATCCTTGATGCATATAAATGAACTAGATTAGATTTTTTGCCTTTGTAGAGTCCATCTTTTGCTCTCTCTCTGAGTTGCCTCATGTAACCTTACTAGAAGGTCTGAGCAACGAATATGGCTTGAACCTGCTTTACAGCATTTGAAGCTCTAGAAGGAAAAGGTAGACACAGCCTATTCTATCTGTCCATCACAGAATTGATGGATGATGTTGGCCTTCTTATCTGAACATCCACATTTCCTCAGGAACTTCCAAGGACCACAAAGGCCGAGTATAACAAAGGATTTTGTCAGAATGATAAAGATTATATACGCATCTCTATTTTGTTTCCTAGGTATTTTCTGCCATTCTCAAACAGTAAAGATCATGTCATAGCTCTACGCCACAATCAAAATTCCACTGTGTTTCCAGGAATGTGGTGTCTATTAGCTGTTGTATAGTAGACAGCTGAGAAGAGCTCCTGTCAATATTTTGCAGACAACTGTCATCTGAGGGAAATCTTTATAATTCCAACACTTTTTTTTTTTTTTTTTTTGTTAAGCCATTTTGCTTGTAAAAGTGGAAAAATTGGAATTCTGTAACTTGTATTTTGCAGACAGGCACTCCAAGGTAATAAGACCATATTGTCCTATCAAAGTTTCACATCTGCTGGAGGGGTATTATTCACTCCCTTCTCTCCCCCTTCTCTTTTGCAAATAAAAGCTATAAAAAAGTTATTTCTAATTGGTTGCAATTCTACAGGGGTCAGGGCATTTTACATTGCAAGATTTATGAGTGAAGTCAGCTAATGCTCACACTACCTGCGATGGATACTTCTTCCCTAAGCAACTCATTTCCTTCTACTATATATAACACTATCAGCCTTGTACATAAGACAGTCCTGAATAATTTACAGAAGAATTGTATTTCAAGCCTAAACAGTTTTAATTCAACAGCTCATGCCCACAAGTTCTACATGAGTTCTAAGTGGGTTAGAAATTGGTTTGGTTTGGTATCATCTCCAGAAAGAAAACCTGTTTCTGATCTAGAGATCATGAGTCAGTCAATAATTTTTTTTTAACTAACATTTTTAGTTATGAAATTATTTAAATGAGCAACATGATGAAATCTGTGGAAATTTATGTAAATACCAAATTTTACATTTTTATGCTTTAATGGTTATGCATAACCAATTGTATGCCAGCAGCGCCTACTTTGGTCCAATATACCCAAAATATTATTGAACAACTCAGCCACAAATAGCAAGATCTTTCAACGTGGTGCATATTTTACCCTGAACAGAGCAATAGAAGGCTTGAAGCTGGTTGTTGTAGCTGTCCCTTTCTGTATAGAGTAGCTGTAGCTTCTAAGAAACTGATAAGCTTCTCTCGGAAACTGCAGTAACATGGCAAGCCTCAACACTCTTTTGAGCTATGCTAATAGAAAGATTCCTTCATTGTATGTAGGAGAGTGGTGGGCATGAGACAGTGATGCAGAATGCAACAATCATGACAATTTAAAAAAAAAAAAAAAAAAAACTTTCTTACTGGGACACTTTGGACATAAATTCTCAAATTCATATGATTTCTTATTTACAACTATCTGATCTCTCTCTGCTTGAAGCCTGAGTATCACTGCTTCATCCAAGGGTACGCATAACTGGTGACCTGGATCCAGGGAGCTTAACAAGATACCTCCAGTCAGCTGAGCCACAGCCACTGTGTGTACTGCCAGCCCAATCCAATTGCAAAAGAAAAAGCACTTAGGGAGGTTTCCATTCACAGTTGTTCCAGGTCAAGCAAAACACTTCAGTATTTCAAATGCAAGTTGAATTTTTTTCCCATTGTTTTTTTTTTTTTTTTTTTTTCATCTAGAATATTTGTGGAGGGGGGAAGGCTGTTTCAATTTGATAAGTACCAGTTCCATTTCCCAAGCCTCCCTGTTAAAGAATTCTTTCCTTACCAAGCCCTACTCATAAGACCTAACTCTTGGCCTCCGCACAGTTAAATTCACAATGGAATTATCAACATTAATACCCTACCAGCTTGCTGTTTGCCCAACAGTCCCATGAATTCCCCCAGCACTTAAGTTTCTCCCAGTAACAGCCCTAAAGCACTTACATGTATGTTCCAAAGCTGCTTTAAAACTCAAGCAATGTTAAAGCCTTCAAAACACCAGAGCTGTCCTGTTTGCAGGACGTCGCTGGCAGCCATCCTCAGGACAAATCCAGCTGAGGCTGGGACTGCAGAGTGCGTGGGTAAACCAAACTGCCCAGTACCTGAGACTCTCACTAGCATACATGGCCTCCTGTATTCAAGTCCCTGCCCCACCTGATCTGAAGCAAGGACTTCAATCTACTCAGAAAAATGCCCTAATGATTAGTTTACTTTGGAATGACTAAATCTCACTTGTTGAAGCAGCGTCAGTTTGCTTAAATTTATTAACAGTGACACGTTACCTCGTATCTATCAGTACTGTCAATTTTAGTTAAATAGCTACTACCCCAGCGGCTCTCATACATTTCTCTACAAATAAACTATATTTTTGTTTCCTGACATGCTTTTGTAATGTTGCTAATGTCTAGATCAACTACATTTAAACCATTTCCGACCAAGATTTGTTCAATTTTGAAAACTTCTAATAATGGAGATTCAAGTGCCTCCTGAGGTAACCTAATGCAACACTTTCAGCTTTCTTATGTTTAATCTAAAATTCCATTGCTGCCCATTATTTCTCTATATTCACTAGCAACAACAAGAACAGTTTATTCTCTTTTATTTTTGCAATCTTCTGCAAAGATTGTAAACTGAGACTAGAGACTGCTGTAATGTATCTCTCCACCTTCTCCAAATTTCACTTTTTGCTAATAGGTCATGTTTTCTAAATGCCCAATCACTTCCATTGCTGACCACACATAGGAGAGAATAATTGGCACAGAAAACACAAATGTAGCCAAGTAGTTATTATCAGAATGGCATTAATAGCAGGCATGCACAGAAAAGATACAAGTCAATTGTTAAGCTAATTAAAAGTAATGGTATAGCAACAGAGAAAAATGTGTACTGGCTCAATATTAACTGGTTGTGTTGAGACATAATGGAAAACAAGTTTATATAACTTTAAATGGTCTATGTATCAATGAAATTGTCTTTACATGCATCCAAAGCAAAGTATGTTATAGAAATTATAGAGAGAAATTATGTAGAGATTTGATTTTCTCCTTGTGAATGTGTGTTTACCTATAAATAGCCTACAGAGAGGTCTGAAGCAAAGCAAAATTAACAGGGATCAACACAGAAGAACTAGGCTTTAAAGGGATACATATACACTGCAGTGTGAGAATAAGACTTTTCCAGTAATCATTCTCTTGATGTCATCAAAAAAGATGACACGGAAAATGAAACCATGGTAGTTTCTGTGAAAAAGGAACTACTGCCACAGAAAATAATAGTCTAGGATTATCCTGTATCACTTCATCATGAACCAAATAACTTCTCAGAAAGAACTGCTAAAATTTTCTGAATATGTTAAAACACAATGGCTCTACATTTTCAGAATAAAAACCTAAACCAGAATTAAATACTGGGAGCCTGTTTTTCAGATGTTTTGCAGAAATGCTAGTAAACAGTAGTTGTCATATTGCATGATTACTTCAAAACAGTAAAAATCTTAAAATACAATAAAGAATCAGAATTTGCCAAGAAAAGCACATAACTCTAGTGGAGACACAGGATAAAAGAAGTTCACCATGAAGATTCTTTTACTTTATTTTGACTTTATTCTGGTACTTTAAAAAGTTATAGTTCTGCTGTGTGGCCAGCATACCTAATATAAAGAGGTCAACAACGAACACTCTAAATAATAAAATGAACTAATTAGCTTTAACAAAATATAATAAATCAAATAGCAGGGGACTATAGCAAAAAGGTTAGTCTTCTATACGATGACATACATGCAACGAAGGGAATAGCCAATCAATCCCTAATTTAACTTACTGTTTCGTATACAAAATGGCTGCGTAGGTACATTTCTCTCTTCAGTGACTCTTATCAAATGTATCTTACTATTCTGCCAGGAATTTACCATTTGAGTCTTTTTGAAATACCATGTGTTGACAATGGTCCTAATCAGTTTCCATGAAATGCCATATTTCTTTTCAACACAAAAAGTATGAGCTACCCCTACTGCCAATCATTGACACCCAAATTGTTGAGAAAAGCACTACTGCACATAGGGAGTAAAAATAAGAAGAAGTATACAAGAAGAAGGTAGCAGACAGCAATATATACAGAAGGTCAAACAACTGAATGCTTTGTGGTATGACACAAGTACCGAGTGACATTTTACCGTCCCTTTGAGCTAGAAAGAAAGAAAAGGAAGTGATCGGATTTTGTCATGTCCAAGGTGATCTTTACCAAAACTTAGAATAGTTAGATCTCATAATGAGTTAAAAGAAGCTTATTTTCTTTGAGGGGAATGTGTAGGTTTCTATTTTTGTTACAAGATTCTAGATAATTTCCATTAAAAAATAATGAATTTTACAAGTGCCTGCAAAAACTCCACTGGCACTAAGACAGCCCTAGCGATGATTTCTTTGAGAACTATGGACACTTTGACCACAGGCAACTGAGGACAGCATGCCTGAAAGATAGGACTCCTGAGGGCTTCTGCTTCCTGTCAGCCCATCAAGATGCCAGCTGGCAGCAATACAGAGTGCTTTTGCAAGATGCCCAGCTTCCTTGTGGAAATGTACCCAAAGTAACGTATTCCTATAGAACCCGGGGGCTGAGAGTTCCTGACTATTCAAGCAGTGGGGTTTGGGGACTGTTTGTCAAGTGAAGGAGAAATCCTAATAGCTTCTAAGACGTGACTTGTCAGTTTATTAAAAAAGAGCCTGTGATGTGCCTGCTTGTAATAGTACAGGATCAGCTCCTTCCAGGTATGTCTTCTGGCCCTACTAGCTGCGTAGGTTGGGCTTCATACCGCATCCATCACAGTCACTGAAACCTACTTGAACTGGCACGGAACACGAGAAGTCACATACTCATGATACATTCAGAGAGCCCTAGCCTTAGAGGGGCATGTAAAGAATGGAAGTGAGCACATGAGAAACTTAAACTGCAGTTTGCGTGAGACAGTTCAGAGCCGAAACACACAGACAGCAACACTCAGCTAGTCCGACAATTTCATCCTGACCGGGAGCAAAACAATGTATGAAATTTCTAGCTCCATTTCAGCAGCTTTTCTATGGAGAATGTACTTCACTCATACTTTGTGCAAGACACATCCCCTTGCATTTTACAGATCATCCTTCTCGCAATTTAGTAATCTGAAATTAAGTAAGTAGCCATATCTAAACTAGTCTCTTTATCATCCATGTCTACTGTTCAGGGTAGATAATAGGTTACTAACCAGAAAAATATCTATACTTCTAGTCCTGGCAAAGGGCAGTATACCACAAAAACAGGCACTGTTGGGGTCGAAGCATTGGCTCCATTCAATCAGCTAGAGTTTTAACATCAGATTAAATACAGTCAGAATTTTGTTCTACATTTACTGAACCATATTTCTTTCTGTACTGGTATACTTTGCAGTATTGCTTGTGTTAAAGCAGGTTTCCTAAAACAGACAATCAAACAGATACAAACCCAGTAAATTTAACTGAGTGCTAGGTATTTGGATTATAATGCAGCAAGTTGTGTATGTAACAGAATCCCACTAAATACAAAGTATTGATTCAAGTCCCACACCACATATGTAGACAGCTGAACAGAGCTTACTTGAGTATGCAGTGATGCAGGCATGAAATAAATATACTTATGCATAAAATACATTTGAATCTCACACTGAATCTTAAGCATATTTAATTTGAATATATAATTAATCATGGAGTATTGATTTATTTCTGGTTTTGCTGTCTCTAATTTGTAAATAGCAATAGCAATTCAACCCAACAGTAGTTTTTTGTACCCCAGATCATCAAATTTGAAGATATTTTCCACACTAACAATATTTCCACCATGTTATAAACATGCAGAAGCATACAGAAGCACAAAACTAAATAGCAAGTATAGTTCTGTAATAAAATAGTACATATGTGAAGGGGATTGATTTAGCTTCTATGTGGAACATTTCTCAACTTAGAAATTCTTATACATATTAATGTAGGTCTTTTTTTTTTTCTTGTTGCATTGAATTGTAAAGTAGTTTATAATGAGAAAATGACTCAGTTATCCCCACTTGTGCTACATTATTTGCTGTGGGATGGAGGAGGAGTTGATAATGAATATATATATATATTTATTTAAAAAACATGGAGGATTTAGATAGAGCACAGGCCTAGCGCTGATCACCTGCCTGAGGCTGAATTTCACCCATAACACAGATGGCAGTATTAACTATGTGAAAGCAGCAGTTCCTTTGAATAATTGATGGATTCTTTGAGGGTTTTTTATTGAATCTAATTATTGGTGGATAGGAAGATCCTTCCTTAATTTTCCCTCAGACAGGTGCTTTGGAAAGATGCCTTAATCTATCTGCAGATAAAAACTATGAAGTTAGCCAGCTGAAATAGGCCAAGGTTTCCTCAGAAACTTTCCTTTTTTTTTTTTTTTCCTTTCTTCTTCCTTTTTTCTCTTTTCTTTTTTTTTCCCCACACCCCCCCCACACCCCCATACCCTCCAAGAAGAGCAAACTCAAAGAAATCCACTGAAGTAATTATTTTAGTCACACCAAGTTATTTAAAAGAGAAAGAAAAAGAAAAATGATTAAATATTTAATGTGAGCATTTTAAATTACACTGAATTGAATCAATTACGTGTTTCACATATGACATTTTGTTTCAAGTAACACCTAAACATCACATTCTTAGGGTTCAAAGTTCCTTGAAAATTTGTTTTTTTCAAGAACAAAACATTTTGTTCTTCCCAAAACAATTTACCTTTCACAGTAAATGGGAACATAAAATTACTTCCTGATTGATCCAAAGCATTTTTCCTGACTTTTTGTTGTTGTTCAATCATCACAGAAGCAAGCACTAAAATCAGTTTTTCCTCACAATTTCATTTCTTAAGGTGTTTTTTATTCCAATCTGATGATGAAATTTTCTTTTGATGCAACACATTCTATGGCATCACCTCTTTGGTGATGTAGTAGTTTGATTTTCACAGTACAGAACTCTACAGATCTGATAGAAGCAGCTCCGCATACTCTCTGTGTCTGCTTTTCTCTAGGGTTTCTTGAAATGTGCATTTGCAGTCAACCTAGTTTGTTTATAAGCTTTACCAATATCAATACTCAAAACTCACCAAGACATTAGGTACACATACAGAAGAAATGAACGTTTATGTTTACTTACTTGGAATGGGATATCTTTTTCTTTTCAAAGCTAATGCTTTCAGAAACAAAGAAGAAAGCTTCCTTCTGAATGTTTCCTTGCCTTTTGCCACCCACTCGGAAACTCTTTCTTCTCTCTTGTGGAGAGCCTCTTAGCAACTGCAGCAAACAGGAAATGCTGCCATTCTTGGATGTGGACTCCTCAAAGTAGATAGAAAAGATGAGGAAAGACTGGGAGTGATCTGTTACCCACGTATTCCCAAAATCATAGAACCACAGAATGGTTTGTGTTGGAAGGGACCTTTAAAGATCATCTAGTCTAACCCCCCTGATGTGGAGGGATTTGTTTATTTCTTAAATGTTCCCATAAATAAAACCAATCAAATCATATACATGGCAGAGATAACATGAAGCACAGGTAAAGACATCCAAATAGGACACTCTGCAGTTTTCTGAGCCAAGAGAGGCTCAAAAAAGCCTCTTGCTCAGAGGGATCAGAAAGGCCATTAGACAAAGTAAGAACAACAAAAAAGTTGGTAACTTGCTCAGTCACCAACAGGTCACCAGAACTCACAGATGATCAATTGGGTAAGGATCAGATACAAGTATTCAAGAACTAAGAAAACATATCATGGAAAACATATGACCTGTAAAGGGACCCTACCTTAACTGCAGTGCACATAGATCTAAATTCTTCATGTCAGATACTTTGTGCATAACATACGCCAGAACTTAAAAAGGGAGAGGTGTTGTGTTCCAAGGCTCAAAAGGAACAGCAGAGCCATGATGTTTAATATCTTCTTGCTGGAGCTCCAACAGTGGTAAGGTTACCTCATGAAAAACTGGTAACACTTCTGAGCCTTTGGACTGAGTCCATTGAGCATTGGTATTTTGAGAAGCAAACACAGAAAAACTTGTCTGCAAGTTTCAGTGTTCCCTTGTCGATGCATGTAATTGCTCTATATGTTGTACTGTAGGGTAGGAATGATTTAAGAGCTCTATTTTCTTTATTCTGGCACTAGCATTCAAGATGGTCAGCAAGACATTCCACTCACTTCAGTGAAGCACACAAAGGTGCAAACATCGACAGTGAATCATAGGCAAGCAGCTCTAGCACCTCTGCTTAAGGGTTAAGTCTTTGCAAACGGAAATTATTCTGTCTTTATGATAATGATCAGAACTTTTTATCACTGTTTCTGGATGCATTGGAAAATGTTGCTGCATAGAAGAATTTAAACAAGAACAGTGTGTGGACAAACTCTTGCCCAGTGCTGAGCAAAAGTCTTCTTGCTACCATGCTATCATGAAATAGAGTGATATTCACTAACTTCACTGGCCCGTTAAATTTGGTCAAAGCATCCAGACTCCTCAGCAGCTGACATTACCTAAGGCTCTGGTTATGTCTTTGTATCAGCTACTCTAGTCTCTCAGCTGGTGTCTTGTTCTTGGCAACAGGAAGATTCTTGTATTTTAGTTTCCGATGTCTTCCAGTGGCAATTCAAAAGTTAGTCAAATTTTGCGAACATCTACAGCACAGTGACTAAGCTGAAAAAAGAGGTGCTCTGCACCTCTTTCAGATCACATCAGTCTTTGGATGCATATTAAGACCTCTTGAATTATTTATCCTTTGTACATGGTCACTTGGCCATGGATGACTGACTGCATGTAAATACAGCAGGCAATTTTAAGAAAATTTTTCCATGTCTTCTCTGAGGTGTGAATAGTGGCTCCTTGTTGAAGCTTCTGAGACACCAAGAAAGCTTAAATATCATTGCCATATCAAACCAAGTGCAAACACCTTAGCTTCTCCATGTTGATGTTAATGACTAAGAAACTTCCAGCAGCAACATCTGTATGTTTCTGTCATGTTTCCTCATGACCTCAAGACAAGGAATAGTCAAAGATGGACAAAGAAAATACTAAATAAAAATCTGTATGAATAACTGATTATAATGTGAAGGGTTTGTACTGTTCCAGCCCCAGTTCTTGTGGGAGCTCATGAATTTGATTCAGCAAGCAGCTTATGACTCACTTGAATGTGCACAGTGAAGTTCCTCTGCCCAGACTTGGTAGTAATTCTATACACTTGAATGTGCCCTTTAGCCCTCAGATTTTATTTATTTATTTTAAAACAACATCACTTAGAACAAGTGCTAAAAATATGGACTGCTGCTTCTGAAATTACAGATAGGGTAGAGGCTATCAGAAGGCCACATCAGTCGCAATGCAATGCTATTATTACATTGTACTGCAGTGTAATTGACCTTGAATTTCCTATTAGAAATACAGAGTGTAATCCATTCCTTTGCAAAGGGCTTTCCCAAGATCTATGCATCATTATAGTTTACTAACATATGGAAAGTACTGGAAGAACTCAAGCACAACCACCAAAGATGATACTGTAGCCTTGCAAAGTAAATATATTCTTGCTTTTGTTTTAGAATTTGTGCTTTGTTCAGCCTTCAAGTTGACAATTCTCTATAATTTTTTAATTTAAAAGTTAAATTTAAAAATAATTGTCTGTTTCTTTAAATGTTTTTATTTTCCTTTCTCATTCCAGAAAAGCAGAAATTACCATTTTGAAAACTTCAATTCTAGCTGAGTTCTCAGTTAACCCAATAGAACTGTCCTACACTTCTCCTTATGAAGATAAATCCTATTCTTGTTTGAGGTAAGTGGTACATCCCATCATAAATGCTCAACAGCATCCCTGAGTGAAGGAATTACAGAGATACTAGTTCTGCAAAATTTCACATCAAGACACACAGCACAAGTTAGCTCTTGAGTTGGGCTAAAGAGATATAAAAGTATTTATATATATATATTGTTCCCAGGGGAAAAGGAATTTTGATGCAGCAATGGGCGTGAGGGGAAAAGCTATTGCTGCTGGAGACATACTATACAGCATGTTACAAGATCAACTCAAATCTTGAGGGCCCAGGTCTTGAATGCTTTCAAGAAAATATTTATGCAAAGACAAGTGCTCTCCTCTACTCCTCAGTTTGTGTTATTTCTTAAATATTCCCATAATGTCAATTCATTGGAGCGGACGAGGAATATTTCAAGAAAGTTTTTCTATGTTGGAAAATATACTTTCAAATATTTTTCCATGATACTTTTCAGAAGGAGGCCTGTAAGGAGGAGTCCTAGATTCAGAATACTAATGTCACAATATTTAAGGCACTGATTTTGGAGTTAGAATACATAACCACATTGCCCATCTGATTTGGAACAGATGCTTGAACCTAGATCTCCCACAGTGGTGCAAGTGGATACTCCTGAATCAATAGGTGTTCTAGATTGTATCTATCACTTTTTTTACTGTTCTTTTTCCCACACACTTCTAATGTGTTTTTTTTCCTCCAAAGCAGAACGAAAAAGATTGAAAATTGGATATTTCCTAGCTAGTACTCCTGTCCATCTAATATTTCTTGCCCCTATATCGGTGAAGAATTTTCCTTATAATTTGTCTGTGGTAGTCTAAGCAAAGGCAATTGGAACTTGGAGCAGTGTTTCCCTGTTTTTTCCAGCAAATGTAAAGAAAGCCTTCCTGACTCCACAGTGGTCAGGAAAAATAACCTGGTACATAATTTTACTCCTGTATCCTTCTGACCCTGGCAACAACCCTCTCAGTTTTGTTACCTATTTCCTTTGATTAACATCTGAGACATTGTTTACAACAATGTATATATCTAATTCAACACCACCAAAGGTTGATGATGATTTCTATTTATAGATGATTTCTATATTCTTAAGAGCTAATGTTCACTTCATGTGACAGTTTTGAACAAAGCTGATTTAAAATCATTACCAGAAAATCCTTAAACTGCTATAAACCAGAATTATCACCAAATATCTAGGTCAGACCAAACTAACACAACAAAAACAACAAAACACAACCCAAAAACCAAGACCAAAAGCAAGCAGAATTTTGTTGGTTTTAATATCTTTGGGGTGGGACTAGGCATCACACTTGCAACTGATAGAACTTTCTATCAGTCATCATGCAGCATCAGCTATTAAGGTGGAAAATAAAGTTTCCACAGGAGCTATAATAAGATAAAATAACTAATGTTTTCAGATGTGGAGACCCCAAGCTATGCGTGTACAAGCTATGTACATAAACATTTCCAGAAATGCTTAATAACAAAACCAGAAAAGCAGGGCATCTCTGCTCTGAGTTTAGCTCTTCAAAACTCCCGTATGTAACTCCTAAGTTCATATGATATTAATCGTTATGTCATTAAAAAATAAAACATGTTAGTTTCAATACCAGAAGTGATACAGGAGCCTACAGGTTTTCTTCTTGATGTGCTCAGAAGCACTTACCACTTGACAGGGCTGAGCAGCTCAGCAGATCTCTCACATCTGAGTCCCACTAACATGCATTAATGAGACACACCTTTGACTCTTTTTCCTGTCTGCTATATAGTCTGGCTATAACCTGTGCTCCAATCCTAGTTATTATAAGTATTTCAGCATTTTACCCAATGATTGCTTAGTGTAGAACAAACGAAAAGCCCTCAGACCACAGTTGAAACACAGGATTTCCCTCTTCAAGCTGAATGACCCAAACACTTCCCTACAGACTTGAACTCCAGTTTCTTATTTCTCTCTGGCTCACTGAATATCATGGAAAGTAAACAGTTTCCAACATACCTGCAGGTTACTGCAACTGAAAAGCTGTCTATTTCCTGGGAGGCAGAGCACCCCTCTGGGCCAAGGGAGATAGACGTTTGGAGCTCGTGCAGGTGGAAAAGGGAACTGAACTCAGACCTTTGACATCCTTGATGACTCTCTCACCACTGCTGCATCAGTAGGAGTGGGAGAGGGAGGAGAACATCCTCCATAATGTCCTCCTGCTGCTCCTGAAGTGAGATTTAATTAAGTCATTAATTAATTAAGGAGCAGCTGTTTCATTTTGGAAGGGCCTGCTTGCAAGAGAGAATTCAGGGCAGAAAATTCCCCAAACAGGAGGAGCTCCTCCCTGGTAGTAGCAAAGTGGCACCAAAGCCCCTGAGAGGGCAGGGTGTGCTTTAAATCCGACTGCGTCCTCAGTGAATTATTTCGGTTCTCTCAGGAATCTCCCTCTTCTGAGACGCCTAACATCTCTTGAATATCCCCAGGGGGGAGCACAACTCTCAGATTCAGCTCAGATGGCAATGCCATTTTGGTTTTCAAAACCCCATTTTGTAGGGTCAGACTAAAGCTTAAATTTTTTCAAAATACAAATTGATTCTAATGCAGACAGTACTCCTAAATTAAAGAAGCAAAACACCCACTTAAGATACATAGAAACTTCTCTTACATCCCAGACTGCCAACAGGGACCAGAGACATTTAAAAATCCATTGCTAATTCAGAGGTCTTAGTAGGTGATATATTTCTCAGAAGTACTGACCACCAGTCACTTAATACAAAAAAGCTTTGCTGCTTAGATGGATTACTTTAGAAATCTTTTTAAAGGTAAACTTGAGCCTTATGCTAGTTTTTACCGTGAACGCACAGAAACATATTTTGCATTCACAGATTTTAGGTAAATTCACAGTGGGATTAGGCTCCAAAAAAGCAATTTCGTGTGAAGCAGAGACAGAAAGTGGCTAATAACAGCTCAAATAAGAGGTACTTTCTTTTGGAAAATATAGAATACCTATCCTCACATACACAAATAAATTACATGAGTGTTTGAAAAGCTTATGGAAAATAGATTCAGTAGTGACAATTATTTTCATGTAACAAAAACAGTTTTTTATTTAATCTCGCTGCTGTTCTTTTAAAAAATATAGTTTTAAGTGTTTACTGTATATTTTCCTGTTTGAATTCACTCAATTGTATTATCTGGTCTGTATCAAAGGTATTAATCTAAATCCAATATAGAAGTCAAGATTGACAAGTGTCAGTTTTATTTTCTTATCTCTTATCCTAGTTTCAATGCATCTTTAAACATATAAGCAAATCCTTTATTTTTCACACACAATAGTTTGAATTTCTATTACTACTCTGTATTATCATCAACATTCTTCAAAATTACCATCCTAGGAACGGTATTTTTTAAAAACCCGTTTTAGTCAGCATTTAATGGATAATACATGTATATTTTGAAATTCTCATTACATAATTAAACACATTAAATGTGATAATGTTTCAAAATAGCTACTTTCTCTTCACATAAAACCTATTTACACTAAATAAAACATAGTTTAGTATTTAGTATAACCATATTGGTTATACTACACTCTACACATACTGTAGATACACATGGTGCACTATTTTGGTTACCCTATACTATACTCATATTTACACTAATAAAACATATTTAGACTAAATTCAACCAGAAGTAATAAATCTGAAGAATGAGGCATTTTTGTGAAGAGATCTGTATGTAACACTGTATGCTAAATCAGAATACATATGGGGCTGCTTCCAAAGTAAATTATTGTGAATTGTCATTGGATTGGCAGATACATCCTAAAACCAAACTTTGTACTCTTCCCCAGGTTGCAGCTGTGAACTGAAATCAATAGAGGTTTGGGCTGAGAAATGACTGCAGGATCATTACATTTAGCCTGTTGATAGACATTTTACTTTGTGGTTAAGACTATCATAATATTAAAGAAAAGAATCACAGATATATCACAGTCTACCCTTGAGGATTGTTCCAGTTTTTCTCCCTTATTTGACTGAGCATGCCCTGTCTGGCCATCTGTGCATTCCATGGAAAGATTTCACTGTTATTTAAGAAAAAAGTAAGTAAATTCAGAGGGAAAGTTTTCTTGGGAGGAGAATGAGTGAAATCACTGCTTGTGATTTTACCCTGGAGACAGAAGAGTTTCTTGTTACAGTCATAATAATATGGTGAATTTATTTGCTAATTCTTGATTTTCAAAGATGTATTTCAGTCTTGGAAGTACTATTTACTAGAACATGATTCTGTCAGTTTCTCTTTTTGTTGTTTCTTTCCACATGAATGATTAGTTTAAAAATACACTATGAATTTGGTCTTCTGCCTGGTGAGGACGTTTGAAGTCCTTACTGTGAGACCATACATTATATGATATATGGTCATGCCATATACATGGTTATTTTGACCAGTGTTTTGTCCACAAATCAAATACCATTGACACATTTTGTTTTGGTTTCATGTTTCAAAATAAAATAGGTTAGCTTTTCTAAGTAAAGTGATTTGTTCCTATGAAGTTTTCCTTTGCATTAAACTGTTTAGTTCAGGGAAAGGGAAAAAAAGATTTTCTATGGTGTTATTTTTGCCCCTGCCTCTCTTCCAAAAACAAGTCCTAAATGGAAAACAAAGCCAATATTGGATTAGTTTGATGTTTGCTTAAGCGGAATATCCAATGTTGAAAAAAAGATACGTAAGTTAGGAACTCAAATCCTATCACCTTTCAATGGGATTTAAGCTTCTAGGTGAGGAAGATGCTTTGGAGATTGTTATAACCTGCAGAGAAAAAATGATGGGACAATCTTCAAAATGAGCAAATAATTGGCCAGATTGTTCCTGGTTTTATAAAAGACTGTTCTACGGACAAAAGCTTCATGACTTTACCTCTTTCTTTATCTTTCTGCTACCAGAGAGAGCAGATTTCTTTCCTTCCTAAGAGCACACATTTCTGTTCTGGGGGAGGATCACTGAATGAAAGGTCTATTATCTAACATTTTCACAGCAGCTTGCAGAGTGGGACCAACACAACAAGGGAAGACAAGTACTTTCTACAAAAGGGGCTGTCTGTGGGCATAACTTATAGATATGTGGGAAAGGTATTTTCTTTCCTCTTGGTATAATATCTTCCACTGCTAGGACTGAGACTATGCAGCTCTGCATCTCCTCTCATAGTTTACTATGGTAAAATGAAATAACAGAGCACAGAATAAATCAATAGGTTTTTTTGTTGCCTTTTTTTTTTCAAGCAAAGTGAAATTAAAGTGAAATAACTTTGTGTTTAGATATATAAGGACACAGGAAACAGTATGAAATCTAGATAGCAGAATGCTCAAGCACACTTGCTGATTTCTTCTAATCTGGATACAAAAATCCCTCATAAAAATCCCTTATCAGTGTTAAGCTGTGATGTTAGAAACAGAAGTAATTGTCTCAGTGCTGACAAGCTGCCTTTCTTGTTTACCTTTCCTGTGCTTTCAGGGGGAAAGGATGATAAGCAGATTCTATCTTGTTCTTTTCAGACTACCCTAGAAAGAGGCTGGGATTAAGACCCTTGGAGAGAAAATCTATTAGAAATTCAGTGTACGGTCTACTTTAGATAATGCAGGAGTTTGGACTGTTCCTCTCATTTCTTCCTGAATCTTTCGTAACCTGGAGAGAACATAATACCAACTCAATCAAAAGTTTAAAAATACATGTCATAATGAAAAGTGTGAATCTTGGCATTAGAGCTCATCAGAAATATTTATTTATTTCAGATTCCAATTTGTTTCAGAGACTCAAACCTGAAATGTTCTTTATGAGAAATCGAGAACTATTTTCCTCTATGTTTAAGCAGATTAATTTTTTAGGAAGAAAGGCATGGCAATAGTTTCCGCTTCAAACTTTAATGTGGATTTGTTAGCTGCTTGGAGACAGAATATACTCAAAGAATAAGGTATTATTTAGGATCAGCCTAGCTGGCAAAATTTGACCTGTGTAAAAGGTTTTTTACAATTATTTCCAAGTTAAGAGTTGCGACTGTATGTCATGGTATTTTTTCAAGTTAGGTATAGCTAGCAGCTAACATAGTCCCACTATCACCCAAACTTCACTATGACTCCTGAGTGGTTGACCATTCTTGTATCTAATCTTAATCAGCAGCCAATAACGATCTACATTCATTAATCCCAGTTATGGCATTATGTTAAGCAAGGCTGTTAACTGAAAGTTGATCTAAAATTCCAAGTCTGCAGTGTGAAAAGGCTTCATACATCAATTTATAATTTTTTTCTTCCCAAGTAAGGAGGGAAAACTGTTTCACTTCTCACCTCTGCCATCTGATAAAGTCTGCTAAAAAATTCTTTTTACCACATAGAGGGCGCAGCATATGATCTGCCAAAAATATTTTCATCTTCCTAGAGCTGAAGGGAAGTAGAAGAATCTTTTTAGGAAGTGAATCTGGACTGAAGTACCAGGACAGCCTGGAAATAAATTGATTATGAAAGTAAGAATGTTTGGAGGACACTTTCTAGCATGGCCTGAGCTGTCAGGTATGTAAGTGGTCTTAGTCTCTGACTGCATGGAGGAGGTAAGTATGTCTACAAGGTATGTTGAGGTAAGTATGGAGGAGGTAAGTATGTCTACAAGGTATGACCTTCTGGAGTTGAGGATGCTTTCTTTTTATTCTTAGATTTTGCAGCTGTTACTCATGAAATGGCTGTTGCCTCACACCGGCTTGAATTAAGGTTGATTTCAAGACAGCTGATTCACATCTATACATTCCACATTATTAATTTTTTTAAAGTACACGGGGGTCTGGCCAGTTTCTGAAGGACTGATCATGCCAGCACAATCCATCAGCGTTCCCAGGGTGAAAACTGCTGTCGCAGCCCAGGGCCCTTCCAGGAGTTTCCTGGCTGCACAACAGACCAGCATGAAGCTAAATTGTGTGAAGGCAACTGGCCCCTTTGCCTTCTTGTTTCACATGAGTCTGCCATGATCAGCGCAACACCCACAGGACTTTCACCCACAGGACTTTCACGTCTGCTCCCAGAGCCTCTATCCACCGGCTCTTTGGGAGTCCCAGTGCATGCAGGCACAGCACCGTCGGCTGCCGGAGCAGCTGTGGGCAGCAGCACAGGGCGCAGCCTGGCAGCGAGGCCACTTTGGCTGGCACGTTAGGGCTGGGTGTTGCAGCACATCGGCTCCCTGCGTGGCTGAGCCTGATCAGGCATAGTTGCAGCCCCAGCTCCAGGGATTAAAGGCAGCTGTGGGGGCATTGTCAGGAGAGCCACGCTTCAAGCACTGCAGCAAATAAAACTTCTGCCTCTTCCTATCACTGCCCCTGTGGGCCCCTCTCCTAATTGTGGAGAGTGGCCCAGAAGCAGTTCTGGTGTAGGAAGAAAATCCCTGTGCAGACATTTCTGAAATATGTTTCCTATGTTCTGGGCTGGTTTTGGCTTCCCCCACTCCTTTTCCTCCCATCTGGCACTGACGAGCAGTGATGGGTTCGGTCTGTCCTCCCCCACCCAGAGACAAGCTGTGCTCCACAGCATGCTTCCCAGGCAGCAGCCCTGGCGCCTCATTAGTCACTGCCGGGCTCTCGGTGTAGAGGCATGAGCTGAAATGGGAGTGAGCCCTCAGCAGCACCAGCCCTCACCTCCACGGGATTTATCTTGCCTCTGGCTCCTGTGAGGTGGTACAAGATCAACGTCTTCCTGGAGGTAGACGTCTTTCTGGAGGTAGACACCTAACGATGATGGTCCTGTCACTAAGAGGCCAGGGTTAGGTGGCTCAGGTCCTTGGGGAAGAGCAGTGAGAAGCTATGGAGACTGTGCACAGTGGAGGTCGCCTGTCATGGGAGACAGCATGGTGAGTGTCGATCTCAGGGAGGGCTGATCCCACAGTGGGCTGAAAAACAACCTCAGATGCTAATGATTCAGCCAGAAATCAAAAGTCTGTCTGCTGTCTTTCATCTATGCACTGTACAGCCTACATACACATTCTTATTCAAATATCATTAAAGCTCAAAATATTGAATTATTCAGTGTAAGCAGCTTTGTGAAACATAAACTTCATGGCTAATTACATATTGCCTACCCCTGACTCATGGAAAGAATTTAACTCTGTGAGTTCATGTATCAAACCACACGTGAAACCGAGTTTCATATACCACATCATAAAAACAGCATCAAAATGTTTTTCCTCCACTTTCCACACACAGTAAAATGAGAAAATAAATGAAAGTTTAGTACTATATAAGTACTAATGTTTTAAATAATACTGGGAAGAAAAACATTTAGAAGCAGTTATGAAACAGCACTGATAATCATGTAGAGACTATCTGGTAGGCAAAAACAACCAAGGAATATAAATGGTGCCTTTAGAGAGGGAAAATGTGATCTTACAAGGAAAAGCACTCAAGTTGTCTGAATTTCCAAAAAATAGTCATGCACACACACAGAAAAAAGTACTTCGCTAATAAAAATCTATGATACAGACAAATACCCATTTCTCAAGGCTTCTGCAGAAATGTATGTTTAAAAATATTCAAATTAAATCAACTGTAGTGACTCCTATATTAATATGGTGTGCAAAACTAAAGGCTTGTATACATGTGCATGCTATCACTGTGTCCTTAGCTTGATTACAGTCAATTAAATATTTATGTGGGGCAGACAAACTTTGTTTTATTTCTTTTACATTGAGTATACCTACGTGAACCAGAACTTAGCGGAGTTACAGAGTTGTAAATCAAAGATAAGCCCACAACACCCTTCATCTAGATTATGTAGACAGTCTTCTATGAACCAACGTAACAGCAGCAAATCTTTATTTTATTCTATTTGGATTTCTATTGCCACCCAAAAATTGTGAGGCAGTATCTGTTAGATCCCAGATACTATATCTGAAAGCAGAAAATGCTCCATTTTATTATGCACTCCTATCCTAGAGTTACTTTTTATTTCTACAGCTGTTTCCTAGTAAGTGGAAATACTACAGGCGTAGTATTCTTGAAGTACATTCTTGAAGAAGTACCAGTATAATTAAAGTATTTACTGTCAGATAAATTCAACATTATTGAGCCATACTGTATCTCAGATCATATTCAAATGCAGGACCTAGATTTGTTAATTTATAGAGTAGATCTCCTTTCTCATAACCAATAATAAAATATGCATACATGTTTTCTCATAATATACACATGATCATTGTATTAGAATGTGGATCTAGTGACCAACAGTTAGCAAGTGGTATCCTGTTTCATACAGACATGTATTTTCTTTAAATGGATATTTAATATCCTATCTAGTCAGTGGTGTTGTAAGTGGTGTTCTAATTAGACATTACTTTATTAGGAAATAACTTGCCTGCTGAGTAAGAGAAAGAATTGCCAGTATTCACTGTCCTGCAGTTAAGAAGTGTTAACACTACTCTAACAACATCCATTTTTCTTTTGTTATCTAACTGGAAACAATGAAAATGACACAAGAAGAAGACAACTTGGTATGTGACTCATACCATAACTTCAAAATGATGTAAACTCTAAAAACGTGCAGTTCAATACAAAGAAGTTGGACCCCTTCCACAAGTCCCCTGACACTCAGAAGATCAGTCTTAGAGCTTCACATCAAAACCTATAGGCCACCCAAAAAGCTGAGCCCCATTCTGTTAGACATAGTCCATGCAGTATCAGCTAGGTCAGTTCACAAAACAGTTTCTATCACGGTGTTAAAAAAAACAGTCCAGCAGACACCTCTAGGCCAGCAATAACTACAGAATAAACAGGACTCTACACCAGACAAAGAGTAGACAGACAAAGCTTTGTCAACTTAGTTTACATCAGAGAAATGGGATACCAGCCTTTTCGATAAAGACTGCTTATTTTTGCCCGTGAGGAACCTTAGTGAACTATTCACGTTTTATCTTGAAAATCTCCCAGTCATATACTGTGCAAAGCATGGCTTGCTTAATCTTTGGATCAATCTGATGGAGTAAAGCTACATCCTTAACTCCTTCTAGCTATTAGATATATCATTATATATAGATTTATTCATTCTCATTGATTAATATTCTGTCTGATCAGAGTGTTAAAACTGATTTATCCCACAGTAATATGATTTCTGGTCTAATGCAAAGAAAGTGGCTATGGCCAGAGTATGTGTGGCTTGTGGATCCATGGGTAGGATTGGGAGGACTGAAGGTACCTCAATTGGTAGGAGCTTATAGCTGTAATAAAGTAAGCATGCCATGGATCTACACCTCAGATCTCTCATTCCGGTGGAGAAGTGGTCCCACTATAGAACGTCTCAGGCAAGTCACTAAATTTAGTGACTTAGTTTAGCTTTTGTTTACCAATATGCAAAATAAGCACAATAATAGTTACCTCTTGGGCATTTTATTTTGCCTTGCAGCATAATCTTTTAACTTTTTAGGTTGCAGGCTCTGTGGACACATATTAAAAAGAGGGGCCCTGAGGAAAACAGATAAAGAGTGACAGAGACTGGAATAACACGTTATTTCTGCTGGTTTTGGGTTGTTGTTTTTTTTTTTTAATCTTGTGGAATTTCTCATTCTTTATCTGTGCAAAGCATTTCCATGGATGGAATGACAGTCTTGACTTAATCATGAATGGGATCAGCCCTGAGACATCTAGAACCTTGATGGCTGGTGAGAATAAGAATGGCAAAGAACTTATTACTGTTATTCAAAAACTCAACAACTTCCTGAGCCCAGGGAGAATTTCATTAAAATCAACAGCCAACTTAAAATGAAAAAATGAAACAGCAATATATACATTAAAAATACATCTTGATGCATTCCAGTAAAAGTTGAAAGGTGTAGGAATGAGTTTACGATTTTCTGAGAAATAACTTATTTACAGGGAAGAAATACCATTAGAACAGTTTGTTAAGAATTAACAAGGAGATTGGCAGATCCACCTGCTTACGTTACCAAAGTTTTATCTTTCCAGTATCCTAAGTGGTGAGGGGTGACGCAGATTGTAGTTCCCTATCCTATACAAAGACATAGAACTACTCGTAGTGTGAAAAACTTACATTAGAAATATGGATGTGGAAGAGTAAGTAATACAACCTCAGAAAAAAAATATATCAATTTAACGCAATCAAACTGTGACAATTTTTGGCTTTAGTGAAGTAAGGGAAGCTTTGCTATTGATTATAATGGAACAGTATTTTTTTGACCTGTTTTCTACAGTAACCAGGTAGCAAATTCTATTTGAAAAGCACTCTACTTGTGCAAGACATAGTGCCTTCTGCTAACTCGGCTTCAGAAAAACAACCAAAAGATTTCCAGGAGTTATTTGGGACAGTTAAACACTGTTCCTTTATGTGGATGATGCCTCTTTTTGATGTGTGACTTGCAAGGTTGGAGGGGCTGACTATTCACCTAGAATGCAGAAATTATATGGGGAACTGTGGAGATTTTTCAGATCTGTTGATCTATGCATTTCATAATCACTGTTTATTTTCTGGATTACTGTTTTGAACAAATACAGAAGGCTAAATTTAGTACCACTGGTGGAGCTTGAGAAAGTAATACGTTCTCAAGAACCAGTCCTGAAAAAGGCTAAGTACTTTAAAGTCCGGAAGGATAAAGAATTTTTACTAGTATACTGGACTCACTCAGCAGCTTGTTGCTGAGAGAATTAATTTTAGCTCCTTCAATGCCTTTGGCCATTTTGAGGATATTTTATATATTATTGTGATTGGGTTTTTATTGACTATTTCTCTGTGTAGCTGGCTGGTGCAAGAAGTTGTTATCAAGATACAGTACCATTGTAAAAGAAGTTCAAAAAAGTATGTTGACAGGACTGCTAAGTAGCTCTGGAATAGCAGATGTGTATGTTAACACCCAGCGGTTTTGATCTAGGTGCTAGGTGTAATGCAGTGAAATGAAATTGACAGTAAACATTGACTGATATGCCCAGCTATCCAATAGGTCAGCGTATGCAATTTCTAGTATGTAAAGTCATCCTCTGAGTTAAAAAGAAATTACGATGCTGCATCAGTAATGCAAAAACACAGTCAAGTATGAAGAAATTTCTATGTACAAGATTTTTCTTGCCAACTTTTCCTGTTTGGATATTGTACCTTTTATAGAATATTTTCTGTATGCTTTATAAAGGCTTTAAAAACTGAAGTTCAAATTTCAACAACTTTCCTCATGCCAATAACCTATCTGACTCCTCATGGGCTACTCATTGTCCTGGTTTCGGCTGGGATAGGGTTAAATTTCTTCCTAGTGCTGTGTTTTGGATTTAGTAGGATTTAGTAGGTGGGGGGGAGTGAGTGAGCGGCTGCGTGGTTGGTTAAACCACGACAGTCCTGTAAATAAGCAATGTGGAGTCAGGCCTTGAGTACAAAATACAGAGAACTCCTTTTACTCACCATATAAGTGCAGGTGCACTTAAAGTGAACTACATGGTGGTACTTAAGGGGTGAAATACAACAGATGGTTAGTCTTACAGAACTCCTTTATGGTTCCTGACTTAAGTAAGAACTTGATCAGAGTTTGCTCATGGTAGCAATTTGCTTTATAATGAACTAACCAGCTATGGACATATGCTTGCCATTGCTTTAAATAAAAGCAAACCCCCCTCTATTTAATTAGGAGGTAAGAAAAAAGCTAAGAAACTAAGAAGATCCTATTTTCAAACAAGCTTCTTGAGCCAGCTCATTTGTCTGCCATGTCTGAAGGAAGTATATATTTACTTGAAATGGTAGAACAAGGAGAAACATAAAAATAAGGGAAGTGGGTAGAAAGGGAATACAAGGAGGCAACAATGGGGTACAGAAAATGACAACCAGATACAAAATGGTTGCTTTAATGAGGGAAACAAAGTTTTCGTATGTGTTTCTGCCTGTTCATTTCATCAGCACTCATCTGGGAAGAAAGCAAAGGGTGGGCAATATAAAAATAAAATAAGCCTATTTCCCACACATCTAGCTAGAAACATGCATGAATCTCCACACTGTGAGAAATCCAAAGCATTCTGAAGCTCATCATGTCTATTAGAAATTACAAATTATCAAAGAGCACCTTAATTTTAATTCATATTTAAATAATTTCCTACTGATTCAAAAATCCAAGTAGACCCATACTAATTATGAGAAAATACAGAAGAAGGTATCCTACTACCATAGAAAAATCTTTGTTTCAGACCAATAAATTTATAAAGTCAAATTAACATGCACTGATAAATTTGAGTTTGAATAGCTTAGATTTTCACCTGTAATTTTTCTTTTGAATAGCAGAAGGGTAATGAATAAAATAACTTAGAAATTATGAAAAAACATCCTTGGCAAATTTCGGGCTTTCCACATTTTTCTGATGAATTTTAAGCAATATGCTCTTGTTAATCTAGGATGTTTACCTGAATAAGAAGACAAACAAGCTCAATTATCTCATCAAAATACGTTACCATTTAGACTTTAGGAGAACTATTTAGTAGCAAGCGTATTTAAGCAACGAGGTTGTAGATTATTAATTCAGTAGGAGGGTCAATTATCTTAATAAGGACTAGAGGTGACATAGCATTTTGTGATTTTAATCTGCAATATGTTATTGTGAAATTGCCTGAGGGTGAACATAATCAATTTGGAGCATCTAAGCAACATTTACTCTGTACTAAAACAGACAAACAACCGCAGGAAATTCACCAGTGCAGTCAAACAGAACAGTAACACACAGAACAATAAAGGTATTATTCTTCAGAGATGGTTGAAAGAATGACACTTGGTATATGATATCTACAGAAGTTTTTGCATGTGTTATAATATACTATTCTATACTGCATTCAGTTCCATGAAGAGAAGAAATTGAATTTACCACCACCTAACCCACAAATAAGTGTCCAAAGTTTTATGGAAAGAAAGAAAAATAATACTTCCCAAATTTAGAACTCAATATAAAACATCAGCCTGTGCATTCAGAGCAGATATGACAAAGTACTATAAAAGTATTCAGACATATTATTTATTAAACTCCTATGCTGAGTGCCTGCAAGTCCTTATTCTTACAGATAAATTATGTATTACTCAGCACCACTTAAAGAAGCTTCTGAGAGGTCACTTCTCTGAATTTCTTATGTCTGACAGAAAGAAATTCACATCATTAAAATGCAAGAAAGTATGTACAGCACAAAGCTGTCTCTTTGCTCATTTGGTGTAGATGGATAATTGACAAAAGTATCTTGATTGTATTTGAATGCTCCAACTTTTCAAAGAGAGAGAAAAATATATTTTAATATATTGGGCCTACCTAGAAAGAATTAATATTGTAACTTGACCTTTATGTCTACATTGTTCAAATATATTCTAAATTGTTCTGAATATTGACTTACAGAAACCTAAGATCTCAGATTGTGTAATTAGCTTGGCTTATAGCCATCAAACCATACTGGAGTTTCTCGTCATTAAAGGTGCTAGTGAAAGGCATATCATGGATCTAGTAAGAGAAAAAAGAGAGAGCGTTTTTTCATGTTGTGCTTTGATTTTCATCATGAAAAACAGATAGATTGGCCTTTTTTCCTCCTTCAGCATAGAATCAATAACTTGAGCAAAGTTGTGACCATTGGAAGAATGACGAATATCAATGTATCTCCTGTAATGACCCAAGCCAGCCTCATTCCCCAAAATGCATCTCTGTGGTTATTTTATACCTATTAGTACCACAAGTCTTTAATGAGAAGTATTTCATAAACTCTGCCTATTTTCACAGAGAGATGGCACATTGTTTATTCCAATAATGAAACAGTTAGAAAGCTTAACAGGTATAAGAAACATATGCTCTAAATATCTTCCAAAATCTATCACTCTCTGCTGGATTCCTGCAGACCTTCCAATTTGCAGCAAAGAATTACAAAAAAACTTTTTCTTTGGTTTATCTTCTCTAAATTCAAATGTTTATTTACTTGATCTTAGATCTAATCCCACTGTATAGCACTCTTTAGAACAATGAAATAAAAAGGCAGGGAGAGGATTATCATGTCACTCTGTCTATCACCCAGCTGGAGAAAAGTAAAAAAATGCATTCTAGGGTTTGAAGAAGTCCATTTCCATAATGAATGGAAACTAATTTCAAGAAAAATTTACTTTCATCCTGACCCATACTCACCTATGGATTCAAACCAGGAGAACATCAGCATAAATGAAAGACCACTCAGGTGAGATTGATGAGATGGGAATCTTCAGTGAAAAAGACAGAACTAAAACATCGTTGCCACTGCAATAAATAAAGTGTTTAGGTTGAAATATTTGATCAGTAAATTTAATTCTTGACTGATTACAAGGATTTGTGGAACTCTATGAATATGATGAATGTGAGTGTATTGGGTTTGCGTGGCAAGTTTTTGGTAGCAGGGGGCCTGCAGGGGTGGGTTCTGTGAGAAGATACCAAAAGCTTCCCCTATGTCCGATGGAGCCAATGCCAGCTGGTTCCAAGATAGACCCACTAGTCGCCAAGGCCGAGCCCATCAGTGACAGTGGTAGCGCCTCTGGGATAACATATTTAAGAAGGGGAAAAAAAGCTGCGCAATTGCAGCCAGAGAGAGGAGTGAGAATATGTGAGAGAAACAACCCTGCAGACACCAAGGTCAGTGAAGAAGGAGGGGGAGGAGGTGCTCCAGGCACTGGAGCAGAGATTCCCCTGCAGCCCATGGTGAAGACCATGGTGCGGCAGGCTGTCCCCCTGCAGCCCATGGAGGTCCACGGTGGAGTAGATATCCACCTGCAGCCCATGGAGGACCCCACACCGGAGCAGGTGGATGTGCCCGAAGGAGGCTGTGACCCCGTGGGAAGCCCGTGCTGGAGCAGGCTCCTGGCAGGACCTGTGGACCCCTGGAAAGAGAAGCCCACGCTGGAGCAGGTTTGCTGGCTGGACTTGTGACCCTGTGGGGGACCCACGTTGGAGCAGTCTGTTCCTGAAGGACTGCACCCCATGGGAAGGACTCACACTGGAACAGTTCTTGAAGAACTGCAGCCCACGGGAAGGACCCACACTGGAGAAGTTAATGGAGGACTGTCTCCCATGGGAGGGACCCCACACTGGAGCAGGGGAAGAGGGTGAGTAGTCCTCCCCCTGAGGAGGAAGGAGCGGCAGAGGC
>NW_009210318.1:44412-58985 GCF_000690835.1 Fulmarus glacialis
TCGTGTCCAGCTGAGGAGGAGGAGTGATAGGGCAGCTTTGGTGTTCACCTGGCATCCAGCCAGGGTCAACCCTCCACAGTGAGCTTCGGTATAAAAGTGATAGCAGTGTTGCTAGGATAACAGCAAAGACATATCTATAGAGCACATTCAACCCTAAGCATTTCAAGCCTAAATGCAAGCACTCAGCAACAAACCTGTGCCCACATTAACACATCCTTGCTGTTTCTGCACTGATATGTATGGGTTGGGTCCTTTCTGTGGAAAGTCTGTAGAACTCTTGCCATCAAAGGAGGACATGTCCACCCTCACAGCGCTTGTGCAGAAAAGGGTGTTGGAAAACTTGAAGAATTCAAGTGAACTTGTGTGCAAATTCAGTGCCTTGTAAAGAACCCTTTTAATTCCTTTCCTCCCCCTTTCCTTCCCCATTTGTACAAGCAAACAGTGAATCAAAACACAGGAAAAAAATACATAAAAATATTGTGTGCAAAACCACACAGGTATGTCAAAAATCATATCTTAGATTACAGCACTAGATTACAGTGTAGACATTCCTTGAGACGGTACGTAAGAATGAATCATTAGAGGATAAAACAGTAGATAAGTAGAATAAAGCACCAAGGAGAAATAGAAATTAAGGAAAACAGTACCTGAAAAACAAGACTTTATGTCTAGGACACTAAGATGTAGAACAAATGGGAATCATCATGTGAACGCCCAATAAATGAGAATAGTAGCTGTAATCTGAGAACAGGTAAATGGGAAGACTGCATTATACAAAGCATCCTATAAGGATTTTGAGGCAGATAAGCTCACTAAAAGTCAAACTGAACATACTCTTTTAAAAATCATCCCAACAGTGTAAAAACAGATGTGAATTTGGGATGCATACAAAAAAACCCAAATCATGAGCCCTAAAACAGATCTTGTAGGATCTGTAGAGTCTAAAATCTGATGTCTCAGGTGTACCACAACAGATCAAGCAGATAAAGAAATCAATGTCGAGGTAGTAAAAATTAGCAGTCACAGTCACTGAGCTTTAGACTGGAAAGAAGAGAAGAAAATGAAGGTCCTGTTCTGAATATACAGTGAAGAAAAAATCAGGAACTACTCTTGTAAAGCAAGAACTGAGAATAAACCTGCAAGTCAGACTTTACTGAATGTCGGAATACAATTGGATAGAGGATTTTCAGATTCCTTTTCTCTGTTTTAAGTATGGGCAATTTATCTTTTTCTTTGTGACCTTTCACTGTCTCCTTCCCTTTTTATTTCTGAATGGGTTTCCAGATGGTCTCCCATCTGAGAAATTTTTTCATTACTCAAAGTAGGCAGGGGTCTATTTTTACCAAAATACAGTGGACTAGATTCTTGTGTTTTATGCAATTGTAACAACCAAGCTAAACACCACATCACACATATTTAAGCAGTTTATATTCATGTCATACAATTGTTATTTAACAACACAATGAAAACACCCTAACAACAACAACCGAAGTATGGAGAAAATACCAGGACTAAACAAAAATATTCAATTTACTCTTTCACTCAAAGTGAATTCACTTTGACAGTGTATAGTTAAAAGCTAATTGTGTAATTTTCATTGGGTTAAAATTTACGTAATATTGACGAAAGGCTGCCAATTAAAAGAATCTCTACCTGAAAACAGTTTACCTGCAATTGCTGCAAGGAACAACTGAAACTACACTAACTATAAGAGATTAAACAATAATTATTTTCTGGATTTTTTTCCATTTGTTTGACATTTTTGCATTTGGCAGGACACTGTGTATTGACAAAGTAACTGTTTCCAATATACACTCAGTTTGTTAGTCAATTCATGTGTTGCTGGCATGGATCTTCTGCACAGCAACAGAGAAGCGACATTTGAAAACCCCCAGAAGCATGTGACTGGAAGCCCATAAAAATTGGCAGAACTATGAAGCAGGCCTAGTATATGAAATAACTTTGATTTTGTAGGCAAATAGATTTCAGTTTTGGTTTGTGGTTTTTTTTTCAACTTTGCTTTTCCTTACAAACTACTTTTAGAAGATTTCCATCCAGAGCTTTAAATAACATTAAATATAAACCTGTTTGGCTGTTTTCCACGTAAAAGCAGATTTTCACTGAAAAATGTAAAGTTATGAAAATTATGAAAGCAGGCTCAACAAACTTGATAAGAGGCAAGCAGTGATTCCAGCACCCCACTCTCATCACACCAGATCAGTGGAGAATAGTGGGCTCAAACAGTTAGGTGGCTTTATGGACTCCCAGGCTTCTGTTTCTGAAGCACCCCTGTCCCAGAGCCTGACATTTCAAGTTTTCTGTAAGTTGTGTCTCAAGAACAGTCCCATTCTGTGGACTGTCCTAGGACTAGGCACCTCAAGGTTTCTTGTTCACAAGGCCTGAAAAATTGGAGCTGAAAACCCATGGCAGTCCCAGCTGCAGTAGGAGCTCTCCAGGATACTTAAGGTAACAACTTTCAGGCTTCTGCACTTCCTGATGAAGAACTGCCTCCTGTGCTTCAGGGATGCTGGATAACTCTTGGATTCCTTTAAGGTTTTCATTTCTCAGCTCCCTAGTGACTAGAGAAGTAGCAGGAAACTGAAACACAGAAATCCTGAGAAACCTCAAAGCTCTCTGAATTTAATTTAAAAATTTTCAAAATAGAGTATTTAATGATTTGTTTACATTTTCCTTCTGCTGGGTATTACTTTTATATAAAAATACAGCTTTAAAAAGCAAAAGGAAATTTCCAAGGAATAGATACTCTGACCTTTTCCCATACCCAGTAAGAAACATTTATCTTTTCATACTATAAAATATATGTTGAGCAACTTATGCTAGAGAACAGATGGTAAACAACCCAAAAAGCAGAAAACAGAATGCTACAAAAATATATACTCTTTAATCTTTTTGATTGTTGCAGACTGCAGATGTAAATATTCTGACCATGAAGAGTCTTTCACAAGAGGTTAGCATTTCTGAGTTGTCCCATTGACAGCTGTGAAACTACTTATGACATGTACACAGCTATGGGGATAGAATCATGGAATAGTAAATCTGTAAAGTACCTCAAGAAGTCTAGCCTGGCATCTTGCCTCAGAAAAGGTCAATTTTGTCTTGGTTATTCCTGGCTGATGTTTATCGAGCCTATTAATAAAGATGTCCCATGGTGGCAGCTACAGTTTTCCCTAGAAATCCATTCTGTTGCTTTCCATATATTTATCATCAAAATGTTCTTCATAATATCTAATCCAAGTTCTTTCATGTTGGAATCTAATCTAATTAACTTCTTATTTTATTCATCATGGACATGGTGAGCAAGTTATTCTCTTCCTTTTTGCAAAAGTGTTTTCCATACTAGAAGGTTTGCAAATACATGTTAAGGACTGAGGACAAAGTCTCTTCAATTTATTTAGCCGTAATCAGCCAGAGTTGGTAAAAAAACTAGGTTTGGACAAATGTCCCTGTCCATCCTCACCAGGTCCTGAAAGTTTTTTACATCTTCCTCCAGCAGCATAATGATAATCTTTAATTTTACATGAGAACTTCACTATGTATTTTAAGTACCTGCAAAAACACTTACTAAAACTTTAGCAATTAGAACTAATTTTGAAACCGTCTTGGAAATTTCAGGTTGTGCCTCTTCTTACAGCTGTCTGCTTAGCTAGCTTTTCATGAAGGGAGCCAATGGCACATGTTAGATGGTCTGCGGTGATTTATATTTCATTCAGAGACACACTGAAAGCAGTTGTGTTTGAACAGAGAAAATCTTAACTTTCTGCAGAAAATCCAACCCAAAAATGTAGGTAGGGATTCATATAAGATAAAACAATTAAGGGGGAGGGGAAAAAAAAAAAACAAAAAAAACCCAAAACCCTAAAAAAAACCAAAACCCAGGAAGAAACATTTTGTCTTTGCCTCCATATATACATCTTCTTTGTTGTGGCTTTCTAAATTTGACCACTTAAAACCAACTATCATATATCTCAAAAAAAACCCCAAACTACCATAAATCTCAAAATTGATAATAACTAAAGACATAACTTAGTTTTGCTAAATTCTACACATAGAACTTGTCCTCAGCATATTCTTAAGAATCATAATGTTTATAAGTTTTAAAATATGAAATTTATGTGCATTGTAAAATAAAAATTAAGACACCTTAACAACCATATGTATTTTAGGCACTCATCTTATATACCTAAACAAAGTGTCACACTGTCTTGACCCTAGTGCCAGCAGAATTTCATCCAGAGAGCATTCAGAACATCTGGGTTAGTATAGCATGAATATACTTTATACTCTTTGTTTTCCCTGCTCTGATGAGCTAGTGAAGCTTGCCTCTTACCACCCTTGCTGAGCTCCGGACATTAGTAACTTCTAAAGGTATTATTACAACACACAGAGAAAATGTGCCCAACAACAATGTGTAGAAGAGATCCTGCATGCCTTATTTACAATATTTTCTTACTTTAAACAGGGTGAATCTCAAACTAGAGAAACCCAAGGACTGCTTTATTGCAAATTAATTTTCATTAGCTATGAAAGCCTGAAAACACTAACAGATCTCTTACCAGATACTGTGCTTTCTGTTACAGAAAGAAGCAGAGCAGCCATCTTGTCTTTACCTCACTAAAAATCCCAGCAAACCAAAATCTCCACAGTGTAACAGTAACATAATCAAGTTAAACATCTTAGGGACACCATAAACAGGGGATATGTCACAAATAACTTCACTGGCCAAAGGGATTTGGAGAATGAATGCCAGGAGAAACTGAGACAGACATTAGCTTTATTGTCAGTATTAACCTTTCAACATTTTGAGCCACAAATGTTCTCCTGAATCATCATATAGAAGATCTGTATTTTTAATGACTTCCACTATTGATAGGTCAGTCTTATAAGCACTGAAGAAGCTTCTTTTACGAGTCTGTGTTCTTCTTACCACCACTCTTTATAGACATTATAGAAAAGTTTTAAATGTCATACTTGATTTGTGTTTTATTTGAAATGGAAATAAGCAGCCCACACAGGTTTAATAATTTATTTAGTATTTGGTTTGAAACATTAGGATACACGGCCTGGATGTCAAAATACCCTCTTTGGAACTGAACAGTTTAGCAAGTCTTAAATGCAGCTATTCCAACAGTCATTCAAAGGCAAATTGTTTTTTCTCCTAGCCTTTTCTTGCTATGGGACAATTCCAAATTTGATCTTGTGGCTGGACTCCCTTGATTATTTTTGGTGCAGTCTTTGCATAAATCTAAAATAAAGAATGTGAAAAAGTGATTTTTCCCTTCCAGCTACTGCATTATTTCCTAATGAAAGATTGCAGCATTCTTTTGGTGCTGAGTATTGCTTTATACAAAAGTTAGACAAATACACCAGGTCTCCAACTTACCTTCCCAAAGCAAACACATATCTTGCTAGATAGATAACCACAGGTGAATTTGGTCCCAATCAGATTGCACTGTCAAACTGCAGAACCTGTAGAAAGAAGTAGAATTACTCTACTTGCGCCTAATAATTAGAAAAGAATACGAGTATCTGGGGGAAAATTGCTAGGGAGGGAAACAATTTAACATAGAAAAGAAATTGTCTTAGAAAGCAGACTCAGAGAAGAGCAAAACCAAAACAGCACGAAAGAAACAGGGCATGCTGTCTTCCCAGACACTGTAGTCAGAAGGTTGAGTCGGGGGCACTTCTCCCATGTGAGAGCGTGATGGAAGCTTTCCAGATAGCACAAAGGTGACTTTGTTGTCTGTGGGAGATATATCACAGCATACTTGGTTGTAGCATTCGCAGCAGAACCTGCTATAAGCTTTGCCATAGTTCAGCAGAAGGGTCGATCTGAAGGAGCCTTTTGCCCTGCTATTCTATCCTGAGAACAAGGGTTTAGTGCTAAACACTACAAGCAGCAGAAACAGATCCTGATGCCAGGGGAATGTAAATGATCTTGGGTAAAGCTGCAAAGAGTGGTCTGTAAATCACGGTGTAAAGGTTATAAAAAATAATTCAGATCATTCTTTCCCCAATCCCAAACCCAGTCATCAAGTAATAAAGTACAGCAACTATTTCCTAAAAACAAATTTTGTCATTTTTGACATAATCACCTACTTAGTGGATAAAGGGAATGCAATATATGTATCTGGAGTCTAGTAAAGTGCTTGATACAATATCTTGAAGAATTGTACTGAAAATATTTCCCAATAACTTGCAGAAGAGAATTGTCACATGGATTGAGAGCTGACTGTAAAATAAACACTCAAAGTATTAAATCTGGAGTGTAGGGGGGGGAATATTTAATAGCATTCTGTAGAGTTTCATTCAGTTTAACATCTTTATTAGTAATGTGGATGTGGGAGTAAAAATACGTTCATGAAATATGCAGGTGAGAATAAATTAGAACTTGAAGTGAACACAAGAGAGCACAAAGGCATAATACAAATGGGACCGAGTGAGATTAAGGAATCAGGCAGAAAATTAGAAAATGAGATTCAAATAGGGAAAATACAAACTAATGTGTTTGAGGAAAATAATGTAAAATACAGATATTCAAATAGTCTGAAAAGCTGGGGTGAAGTGTAATGCTGAAAGAAGACATCATAGTAGTAGCTTGCTGAAAATTGATTAAAAGCTTACAGAGTAGCATGGGTCAGATCATTTTAGTTCTGTTTGAGGCTTGTCCTTCTTCAGATGGTGAAGAAACTGTAGCAGCTCCAACTTTGGTCCAGGAACACTGGAATTCTTTAAAAGTAAAAAAAAAAAAAAAAAAAAAAAAAGTATCAGTGCTCAATTCCCATAACTGAAAAGAATGTATGATTTCGTTCTATCTTGGCAGTGACATGACTATAACCATAACCAACAACAACAAAGTACCACACGTCAGGATGATCCAAGGACCCAGACCTGAGAAGGAAGCCATGGTTTGATTCATTTGTGTAGTGAGACTGCTTCGCTTCTCTGGTCCTTTGGACTAAGAAGTGATCATGTGATTTTAGGTTAGGTGCTGATTATATCACAGTGATTATTTCTCTATGACTATATCATGTGATTTTAGGTTATACTGAATACTATAGAGCATATTTGATTCAGATCTCATCTGAGCCTGTTCCCTGACATGGCAGAGATCTGGGACTTTACACATATGTTTTTGAAGACCAGATGGAAAAACTGTTTTTGGGAAATTATCAGAAGGTGTTGGAATTGCCTTGGTAAACCAACTGTGTGCGGGACAATAGAAAAGCCACCTTTCTTCCTTGAAAAATGCATAGAAGACAAAGTATCTCAACGTATCCTGTCTTGAGGAACTAGCAAACATTTGGGTCTGTAAGTTATTTTAACAGTAGTTGCTTTATTCAGCAAGTTTCATTTCTGGTGTTTTTTTTTTTTATTCCCCACATTAAATTGCTGTCAATTCTTATCCTCCCTCCTGCACCAATAACTCTGAATCAGAACCAGATATTTTCTCAGGTATAATCATTAGCACTTCTTAAAGGCCTTCAGATGCTCTAGGCTCTGTCTCGTTGAGATTATTAAATGAATCTTTCACTTACCTCCTGGTTATTTTTCAATTTGTTTGAAGATGGCTGCAATTAAATCTCTTTCATAAAAGACAAATTCCCCTAACAAGGAGCAGTTTGCAGCTCAG
Source organism: Fulmarus glacialis (assembly GCF_000690835.1). Classification (NCBI taxonomy): domain Eukaryota; kingdom Metazoa; phylum Chordata; class Aves; order Procellariiformes; family Procellariidae; genus Fulmarus; species Fulmarus glacialis. Next base: position 52,064 of record NW_009210318.1, read on the forward strand.
AGCTCCAAGTATGCTCTCCATGATCCCGAAGCAGCTTCTGTCACATGAGCTGTAGTGAGGAAAGAGTTTCTATTCTGCTTTTTTTCCACAGTGCTCACGAGCCTTCCATGTTTTTGCTTGCATGAACTCTTCTGTCTCATTTGAAATTCCTACAGATCTTTCTGATGTTGTCTGAGAGTTGTTCACATCAAAACATATTTATTTTGGTTGTTCACTGTAAAAAAGACTATGAGATAAGGGGGACAAGAGTCCATTACATATGGCCTATCCATTCTTTTGTCCTCTGCACTCAGAAAAAGAACACAGTGAAAACTGCTTGTAAGCCGACTAGTTCAGACTTATGGCACATGGTTTGCAAGTTGACAGCAGAAATCATGGCATGCTGGTTGAGAAAGTATTAAACTTAAGGGGATGCAAAACAGAACAAGGTGAACAAGGAAACAGAACAGTGACAAGGAAAAACAGCCGAGGTACAAAAATTAGTGCATGGGTTTGGAGGGGTTTTTTGGGCTCGGAGGGGAGGTGGTGGTGTTTTGTTGTTTGTTTTTATGCTTACAAGTGTACTACTTTATCTCTGTTACCAGGTTTTCTTCTGTTTGACATAAATAAAGTTTCAATCATAAAAATAAGATTGTATTTTTGGGTAACATAGGAAATGTTGACATCTCTTGAGATAATGGGGTCTTGAGAAGCAAATTTCCGTGTTTTTTGACTTTCAGTGCATAACATGAAGGAGTTGAGATGCAAGCTTGAAAACAGATTGTTACTTTGCATAATCAAATTATTGATATCCAGTAATGAGTAAGTCTATGTGAATCGCAGACAAATATTTCGAAAATAGAACTGTAAACATGCGGAATTGTTATTGCACAGTTTATTGGCACAAATTACTTTGGGTTCCTCTTAAACACTATTTCTTCACCTCCCAAATGTGACAAATAAATCATTTAATCAGTAATGTGGTAGTCCCAGGCAGATGTCTTGATACCACCTCAGTAAGGTAGGCTGGTAGTCAATGCTGTAAGTAGAAACCTACCATACACTGGTGTTGTGGTTATCAGTAAGGCCATTTGAAACTGTAAAGCACTATTTAAGTGCTAACAGCTTATTCTGTCTTGAGCTGTATGTACTACATTTTCTGAGTATTGGTATTTGTCTTGTTGCTCAGATATTTTCTGTCTTTATTAATAAAATCCTGAGAGAGCACACACACTGTAGGTATATTTAAAATTTGTATCAATCCATCTATTCTGGAAATAGTATTGAACTTCGTTCATTACCTTTCCCAAGATTATTAGCTCTTATTACCATAGTGAATATTCTGAGTGTTCCAAAGTAATTGTATGCTACCATACATTTTCCAAAGTAGAAATTTGAAAAAAAAAAAAAAAAATCAAGAATGAGGTACCAGTATTCCAAAGAACAAAAACATCAAAAAACCCCAAACTCTGCATTGAACTTTAAAGTGCAAAAGTAAAACTAGTTTTTCTGTATCACATACATCAAATCCAATTAAGGCATGTAAAAAAAGTAGGGAAAAAAACAAATCTCTTATCCAGATTGCAAGTTTTGTCGGTGTTTATGACAGTTATCCGGTCTTAAAATATATGCTTAGACCCAGAAGTGAGTTATGTGATATTAAAAGTGTATGGCTTGGGGGAGGGGATTAAAATATTGAAATTATTGAACTAATTTCTATTAGTCTATTATCTTCTTTTATCTTTAGTTATTGGGATTTTTTATTATGTGATACCTTTTCTACCACTCAGCTGCACTGTTCCAAGGATATTACAAATATCTCTTCTCCCAAATACATCGTGAACACTTTTCACAAACTGGTCTCAGAAGCTATTTGGGGAAGATTGTGCTAACTTTTGGTCCTGTTGCTAGATTATCTAAATAACAATGACAATATTTTTACTCACAAAATTAAAGTTGACTCACATAAAGCTTGCAAACACAAATACCTCTTTCTTTTCCTTAGATACCTATAACTTTTTGGCACGCCAATCAAAAGTAACCATTCTTTCTTGATTGGTGTAATACATACTTATTTCTATGGAATAAAGACCATTCTTTTCCAATCAGTGTTTTAGAAAATGATACTTTTCCAGTATCATCACTGTGGTAACATATTTCAGATTCTTCAATTCACAAATAATAGATATTGTTTAAAACACTTGTTGATTGATCAAAATTCCCCAAATGTTTCTCCAGTTGTTTTTCTTTTTTGTTCATTTTAAAAAACTTATTAGTGTTTTTTAGATAGGCCTTACTACTCACAGTTTGTATTTTTTATAAAGTGACCTGCCACCTAGACATTTGAGTTCCTTATGTTGTTCATTTCTTTTGAGATTGGCACTGCTACCATACAAGATAATGATGATGAGACAGTCTAAGGATAAAACATGTTTGCAAGGCACTTGGCATATATTATTAAACGAAAGGGAAATGATCAGTTAAAGCAGCAGATGATTAGGAAGGAAGGCATATTTTACTTGCAAATAGGGCACAAGTTGGCAAGTAAACTTGAGCAGGTTTTAGTTTTTAACTATAGTTTTTAACTATTAAAATGTTATGTTAGTACTTTGTGAACATTTGCAGGATGAGTCCATGCACCAAAACACTCTTGCTATAAAGAGTGCTGGGAGATTATTTCTGTAAGGAAGAAACGGAAACTCTGCTCTAACGAAGGAGATAATATGAACTTGTCGGAAATATTGTTAAATTAGTGGACACATGCTTTCTAGTTGCTGTGTATCTTGTGGTAAATAAATCTAAATTTATTTAAATGTCAGAGTAGTGTATAGTGAAGACTTAGTGGAAATTCATATTAAAACCAAAGTTCAAGCTCCTTTGTTAAATATTTGATTGTGTATATTTGATTGTGCCGCATTCTCAGCTTTTACTTTTAAAGCAATAAAGTATCCGCTGAAGTATACAGTAATCTTCTTTTCCCCTCATTTTATTGTTTCTGACCACTTTTCAGATCATTTAAATATTAAATCCTCAATTTTGAGATCTGAAGATTAATTAATGATTTATGGGCTTATCCCCTGAAGCAAAATACCTCTGTGTCTGAGGTCATGAAAGCAACCTGGAGTTGGGGGAAGCATCTGACAGGGCTAATGTTGTTGCAGCTCTACCCTTGTAAGTCATGGAAAGAACTTCAGGTTTTAGAAGTGAGGATAAATGGATTTGAGACAGAGGTAGCAGCAAGAATCCCAGATTGTTACTGATCCTCCTCAGTGTGCCCCTTCAGGTAAAAAGCCAAGACTCGGGGAAAAGGACAATGTAGAGAGAGATGAGAAAGGGTAAAAAAAGGGATCTAAGAAATGCAGTCAAATGTCAAAGAGATCCTTGCCATAAACAAGGAAGTAAATGGAAATCCATGCTATATATTGTCTGATGACTTAAATTCAATGCAATAAAGATAAGAAAATGTATAGTAGCAATAAACAGGAAAATTAACACATTTAATAGCCCATGCCACATAGATTATAGCATTTTTTTTAAGTCAGCAGATATGTTCAGTATTGATTGAAGTTGTAAAAAACAAGCTTCTAATTATTAAAAATTATGTTTATAGTGTTTGGGATTACAAAGGAGAAAAAAATAAAATCCAAAAGACATGCTTAAACTGTTGTCATTCTGTCTTTCCAAATTCTTCAGGCAGGACAGAACAGTAAAGCAGGCTGTGAATTCCCCCACTACTCTAATGGGATTATAGATCCAAACTTGAAGATAGCAGTAACCTTTTGTGCTTCTCTCACATCCCCAAAATTTCAGGAGAATTTGACTGAATGACAAGAGGAATCACTGTAAGATTGACATTCCCTCCTGCAAAGTGCAGTACCAAATTATAAGAATTATTCAACAACACAAGAGGATTTTCTTTTCCTCAGCCCTGTGTTACCACATCTAGCACACACCCTGTTAGTGATAAAACATTTTGCCATCTAAAGTTTAGATGATACAACTTATTTCAGTCAGGTACAGAGTATATAAAAATCTAAAATACAAGCTACCTTTGACTACACTAAGGAGAACAATTTTTCATTTGTGAACACTGTTAGTCATAACACTTTTCATTTATGCTGTGATATTTTTCATGGTATCTTTTCATCAAATTAATTTGTCATAACATTTATTTTGTGATGAATATCAAGACACATAATGGGTTGTGCAACATGTTTTTACAGGATAAGTCACCCTCTGGAAGTTAACAAAGAGAGCATTCCATATGAGAGGGACTGCTAAACATTTCTGCCTGAACTGAGTTATTCTCCCTATCTATAGGGAGAATATCTATCTATAAAATAAACGATACCAGTATCACACAAATATTATATTATTGTCCCAGCCTACTTCTCATAAAACCTCTTCTTTTCCACTGCTCCACTCACTATTCAACTGTCATATAAAAACATTAATGTTGTAGGCATTTTTATTTATATTCTTCTGTCAAAGGCAACAGTTTTGAAAGATAGCAACAGTACCACTTTTCAGTCAGTTGCCCTACTTCTCCATTAGTAGTATATTCAATTTTCTGTTACATACAAATTTACCAAAGGTTACCACACAGAAACAAGGGCTAATTTAAAAAAAAAAAGGTTGAGGGGGGGGTGGGTTGGAGAGTAAGGAGAGACTTGACCTGTGTTAAAAAGTTTGGTAATCATTTCTTTGAGACAGTCTAGTGTCCTCACTCTTTTGATTAGCCAAGATAACTTGCATTGGCCAAATGCAGAAGAGATATAATTGTATGGGTCCATGGGGGAGACAGGAAGAGGGGAAAGAGGAAACCAATGGGTTTTGCCAGTGCGAAATCCTAGAAGGTGATAGTTTTATTTCATTGTAACAAAATGAGTTCAATTTAGCCTTTCCTGCTAGCAAAGTCCTAAATCAATGAAAATGTTTGTTCCTTATACTTTATGCTCAAAATCAGAAGCATAACTAAGGCTGATGCAATGTGTTGTATATATTATATTCCCGGGTGTATTTGTTTTTTATAATTTTGTATTATATTCCCAGCGTATTTGTTTTTCCTCCTTCAGTTGTTTGTCATGTACCATGGTACAAGGTTTTTTGAGTGGTGAAAAAATTAATACATGAAAGAAATTAATAAAAGGAGAAAAATACAGAACCAGATTTTGATTCAGTGAACTTGAATGATATTTACGATGCAGATTTTCATCATACAGTAACAATATTTTTACTGCATATTTTAGGGATTTTTATTCTTCCATAGAGGGGTTGAAGAAACAGTGCAAATATTACCTGTAGTTCTTGAATTTCAAATAGTGAACCTCAGGTGACACAGAATTATTATTGATCAGAGCACTTTCTCAACACAAAGACCAAGGACCATTTTGAAATGAAACCCATCTTGATATAGAAGATTAAGTACAAGGTAGTCTCATGTCTCCAGTAAACTAATGTCTCCTAAGAATTCTTTTTGGAGATGCATGGTTATTTCTTAATCAACATTATTTTGTTCATGGTTTCTAAAGAAATTGGCACAGTTTTTCAGAAGGCAGAATGTTCACCTAGTTTCTAAGCTTGGGACCAATGTTTATTTTTGCTATCTCAATTTGATTTGATAGTACTGGGAAGCTGTCACCATCTGCTTCTATCTTATGAGATTTGTCTCACCATATGAAAAATAATGAATGTGACCAGAATGTGCAGCTTGGTGAAAAAAATTCACCTGTATATACTACTTTGATTTTAATGAAAAAGGAACAGATAATATAATGAGCACTGATGAACCCTCACAAATAGTTTCCCCTATTAAAAACTGAGGCTAATAAAATTATTTTTCAAAGAAGAAAGATATTTGTGACAAAAACACTTTTGGAACTTAGAGCATAAACTTGATGTTGTCAGAAAGCAGTCCTTCTGACTTCTAAAAGGTTTTTATTTTTTAGTCTATTTTCTATGACAATTCTGGGGTTTTTACATTTTAGAACAATATTTTATTGAGTAGGGAGAAAATTCATTTGAAGACCTGCCATGGTTCATAGCTATTTTCATGTAAGACAGAAATCTGAAGACAAACTTTTTAAAGCAACCTGTACTGGTACACTGAATAAAAGGGCTAAAAGGATCAAAATGATTAAATCCATTTTTGCAACAGGAAGCTGAACTCCTAAACTGCCTTCTGTTTTTCACTCCACAGATTCCTGGGGCATTCGTAAATATGGGCCCTCAGAAATGTTGCTTAAAAATGGTAAGGTTGAATCTCCTTTTCAGTTTTTCCAGTCTTTTGTACATCTGGCTACTGCAATGACGTAAAAAGGAACTTACCCTCTCCAGCTTCTATATCAGAAAGAGAAAGGTGTTTCTGCATTTTTCTGCCTTTTCACTCATAAGCTGATGCAGTGAATGTACATAGTAAAGACCTGAGCAGGTTATCTACATGGGACAGCAGAATGAAACCACATACTTGGGACCTCAAAAAATAATGTCTGCATTCTCCAGTTTATTAGGCAGCTTTGGGGATGGGGCAGCTAAGACTCTTGGGTTCTTTCTTAATTTAACAAGTTTGTTTGTCTCTTTTTAATGTCTTCATTTTAAAGGTCTTTTGTTAGTCTGTAAAGAAAAAAGAGGGGTCTCCAATCTTGTGATTTAACTCTTGACAGTGTGCAAACAGGTAGTTTGTCCAGATTTTTGCTAGAGTTCAACATTAAGGTATTTGAACAAACCTGATGAATGTAGAAAAAAACCCCAAACTTTAAAGGAGAATAATTGCATAGGTCCACTTGACTCAGTTTTTCAGTGTTCCTTGAATACTCAGTGATTTTAGTTAATGTGGAGGTCAGTAGTACAAAGACTCAAAATTATTTTCAATTTTGGATTTGTTTTTTCTGTGACTGCATGTGGTGGGTTGACCGTGGCTGGATGCCAGGTGAACACCAAAGCT
>NW_009210319.1:0-5584 GCF_000690835.1 Fulmarus glacialis
GGGGGAGGCGCTGGGCCGAAACGCTCCGTCTGCGGGACCGTCTGTTGAGCGAAATTCACCGAGAGGAGGGAGCTGGGAGGACTTTAAATGTTTTTGAGCCAGGGAAGGCTGGGAATCGGCTTTAAGGCAACGTTTTGGTTGTCAAAACCCATCCAAGTTCTGCTGTAGAGTGGGTGTTTTCCCCCTAAAAAGAGGAATTTCTTTGTGAGAATTTTCCCTTCCCTCACCTTGAACTGTGCATATATAACTTTTGACCAACTTAAAGGAAGCAAGAAACACAACCAACCAGTTGGAGAGAGAGTGCTTCCCTTGAGGAGCTTCCCCGCGTCCTCGTGCTGTACCAAATTGTTTCCGACACTGCCACGGGCTTCATTTAGCGATTCTGCCCCGAAAAGTGGCTTTGCACAGAGAGCACCCCGAGCTGCTGTGTGGTCCTCAAAAGTGTCCCAGAAGCTTTTTCTTTGATTAACGGAAAGAAACAAAAATTATCAGCACTAGACACTCGCCCCGAATTCAGCGAGTCAGCCTGGGTGAATGCTGGATCATGCGTCACTGTCAGTAGCGTGTGACGGGGATGTAATTAAGATGCTGTTGAAGATCAAGCAGCTGGAATGAAAGCCGAGCTCTCCTCTGTTCTGTAAACCAGCTCGGCAGAGCTGGTAGAAATTAAGGGATGTAAAAATGTATTTAACTTGATAATGTAGCAGATCTAATTCAAGATGCTAATGAGTGGATTTAAAGGGCTGATCTGAGCCTGGTGAAATTAATACAGAGATTCTCATCAATTCTAATGGCCAGATGGGACATTTCACTGAGGATGAAGGGGAAGGAATCGCCTAATAAGACTATATGGCTTAAAACCTGACTCCAGCAATCAGGTTGGGTCCCTGTTGAGTAAGGAGTCATTTTAACACAGACCGTTTGGACTGAAATGACAGGAGATGTAAAATATGACAACATAGAGTATAATCAGCAATAAAGTGTAATCACTGAGGTGTCAGGTTCCTCTTTAACTTCCCGCAGCGGCTTGATCAGGCAAGAGCGGAGCTGAGAAAGAGGAAACAAGAAAGGATGGGAGGGTTTCTTAGGCACTTCTTCTGGCCTTTTCAGCTGTGTTTATGCGGCCAGGTGAAACGTAGACCTGCAAACAGTCTGCGGCACCCCCGTGCTGTGGGTTTTCCATCTACTGCTGGCCATGGACCCTGCTAGGAACCGGGCTCCGCCTGGCCACGCTGGGCTGGGGAAGAGCCGTGCTGGGAGAGCAGCGGGTGGACGGTGCTGCGGTGCGCTGGCTGCCCTGGGCCATCTGGGCCACTCGAAGGGGAGCTGGATCCGTGCTGAGGGGCTCTTCGAAGCCTTGGTTTCCCTCTCCGGGCTGCTGGAGCTTAGCCTGGGCATGCACTGAGAGTATGTTTGTGGGTAATCAATGCAGGCAGGGGCCGGGTTTGGAGTCAACTGGCAAAGCAGATACGACCTTAGCAGATAACGTCAAGGGATGAAACCTTGAACATCATATTGTATATACATCCTTGCCTGGGACACATGTGCCAACTGCCTATCTTGGGCAGATAGGACTAGTGCCAGCTTTTCTCTTTATGCCGCCTCCGTGGTTTTATTGCAGCAAGGTTCTGCCTTTTAATCTGCCATCGCCACTGAGGAGCCATTTGAAACGTGAAACTCAACAAGCAAAAGGAGTTTCAATAAATATTACACAAGAACTGTAGCGCTCGTCAAACCAGCGCAGCAAAGCGCTGCAGTGTGAAACATTGATTTTCACACACAAATGGAGCTCCCATTTCATTATTTAATGTTGAAACAAGTAACTAGAATAAAATATGCGCTAAGAGCAGCCCTGTGTGCAGGCAGTATTCAGGCATGATGAGGGGCAGCACAAACCTGCCTCTTCCTATGATTTCTTTGTTCTCTGAAGAGCTTCCCATCCGCGCTCAAAACAAGAAGAGGGATCTGCAGGATGAGAGGGCGGGAGCACGTGTCCTGCCAAGGCACCCTCCCGAGCTCCAGCAAAGGCCTGTGGTGGGGAGTGATGGAGAAGAAAGTGCCGCATGATCCAGCCCAAGCGCAAGCAGTGGTGGTGGCAGCGGAGAGGTGCAGGATAAGGCAGTGGGGCCTCGCTCCTGGCACTTGTAAGAACGGAAGGAAGGTGACCGAGGACTAAACTGGAAAAAAAACACCTTAGGGATTTCTAAAGGTTGTACGGAGCATGTTGTACACCAAGTGTTTGGGATCTGAAAACAGCTGAAGGTAACTCAGAGAAAATGGATATCCTTTTGATGCTTGTAGCGCCTGGAGGCCCAAACTGAGGTTCAAGCCCTGCTGGGAAGAAGCTGCTCAAACCCGTAATAACAGGCTGTGCCTGTCACGATGAGTTTTCAATAGCAATACACATGGCAGACAGGAATGTTATTATCTGAGGCACCGGGGCTCCAAGGACTCTGCCAATGAGCTGTGACATACCTTGCGTGCGGAGGAGCAGCCTGTCTGAGTCCTCAGGGCTGTCCATCTGGACCTCTCCCAACCATTAGGTTTGCTCCAGACCTCTTTAACTTTGAAGCTGTGATTATGGCAGGCTGGTCTGTGAAGAAGGAGGTCCTGGCAGACGCCGCAGCCAGAGTTTGGCTGCTCTCAGAGGTGGGAGCTGATTGTGCTGCCGCGGCGGGAGGACAGCAGCCCTGGAGATAACCCACTTTGTTCAGCATGAAAGAGAAACTTCTTTACGCGTAAGAGGAGAGCTGTGGGACACCGTGTTTGCTCAGGGGGCAAATGCCAGCAGACAGGGTTTTGTCAGATGATGTGAACTGTCTCTAGAGCTTGCGTGTGATGGAGGGAAGGTCATAGGTGATGCAGGTGACAGAATCAGTCATCAGAAAGTCTCTCCAGAGCTGCACTCGGATGAGCCAGAGGCCACGGCATCCATGTGGAGCTGTATCCCAGCCCTGGCTGAACGAGGCTGTTTCCCCTTTGTAGGGGCTGGACAGGACCGCTCGGTCTAACTAGGTAGGACGTTTGGAAGCAAAGTCCCGCCTTGCCTTGCAGAGTTTCTAGAGTGACTTTAGGCTCCGCAGATAAAAAGATACTCTCTTATTCATACGTATCACTTTTGATTTGAGGATCTCAAAGCACTTTGCAGATATGCCATTTACCCAAGATGATTCTCAGCAGCTCTGGGACTAGATGCCGGTATCTGGCCTGCGTCCCTGCCTCTTCTGCGCTGTGTCTGCTGCTAGGGTAGCTTACTATGGCTGCACTCATGCTGCAATGCCTCTCACTCCTAGCTGAAGACAGCATCTCTTTTTTTGTCTGCTGTAGTCTAGACAAGTTGTTGATTCCCTGGTGTCACAGACCATGACCCCACTCCTACACCAGTCCCATCATTTTTCCCTTGTTCATTGCTCAGGCATATGCTCGTCTATTTTGAATCATTTGTATGTGTGAGGCTGAGTCGCTCCTAATCTCGTCTCCCTCCCAGGGCGTCAGTCACACTGGCATGTGCCTTTTCCCTGTCTGCCTCCCCCTGTTTATGGACTATGAGTATTTTTAACTCCACCCTCTAATTAGAGGTAGTTTTCTCTGGATATTTTGCGCACAGGGGCTCTCATGTCTGTGCTCAGCAGGGCAGGGAGTCAGTGCAGGGGACTGGCTGTGCGTAGAAACCTTCCTGCTAAATAAATATGTTGCCCTTCACCTCCCAGCAGCACGTTTCCAGAGAGACTGGGGTGGGGGAGAAGGCTTGCATTCCTCGGGGGTCTGTCCGCAGCAGCACGGTGGGATATCAGCTATATAGAGGAGCCAGCCGACACCCCCGAGAGATGGACACAGCTGCCTTCTCGTCCCGCAGCCCACTGCCTATGGCTGCTCACAGCTCCGTGCAGCTGTCTCCAAGCTGTACAGTTAGCGCTCACGGCCTGGAGCAGCCTGCATCCCTGGGGATCCCCGAGTCGAGCTCACTTACCCTGTGCTGGTCCAGGGATGGAGAAGAGAGCGATAGTAATTAGAAATGGCCTTGAACCAGGTTGCCCAACTAGGAACCTGGTCTCCCTGGCTTCCCAGCACCGCGCTGGCCAAGCATCGCTGTCTACCTGGCTCTCAGCATCCTCCTAAGCCGCAGCCAGGAAGGAAGCTGTGATCCCACCAGCAGCCCCAGTGCAGCGCAGAGGCGCGAGGGAGCCATCACATGTGGTTGGTGCGTGCAGTCCTTTTCTCTCCTTGATGAACAAACGGCATCTGGCTGACCCATTAGGCAGCGAGCACCCCTCGGGCTGCCTGCGTCGTGCCTGCAGATTTCCTTTAGCTCTGTTCACAGCCAAGTCCTCTCTCTCCTGCCTCATCCCCCAGCAAATTGGAGCTGCAGATTACAAGGCCAGCTGGTCATTATCACGTTAGACTGATCTCTTCCCCCGCCAAGGCGAGCCCGGGAGATGGCACCAACTCGCAGAGCGGCAGGTTGGGCGCTCAGGCTGGTGACCCAGCTCAGGTCTTAACGCTACCGGACGCGTCGCTGGCAATAGCAAGCGCCGCTTCCCCCCGGCTGGGGCTGCGTGGAGGAGATCGATACTACTCCCTTTTCCTCTGCCTGGGGTGTGGAAGCAAGGTTTGACTGTCAGTGGGAAGGGGATGCTTCCTCTCTCTCCTGATCCCACCTAGACGCTGGGTCACAAACATGCTAATAACTGCTAGACCTAACTCCCTATTGACTTTATCTGTGTTCTTGAAAGAAGCCAAGGGATAAAGAGGGAAAGACATTTCCTTAAGGAGAGTGAGGATATCCTGCAAAGCTTAGGGCTCCCGCAGTCCTGATTACGCTCGGGCTGCTGATACCCTGGGGCTGAAGGAGCTGCTCTGGTTCCTCATCATCACAGCAGGAGGGCATCTGGGTCTTCAAATCCGTACTGTGCGGGTAAGAACAGCCTGCTTTTGCAGTGCCTCTCACTGCCTCCCAACAAACCTATCCCCCTGCAATCACCTTTGCTCATTCTCTTCCTGAGTCACTGTTTATTCTGGCTCCGAGGGGTCATGCTGATGTGGTGGAGCAGTCTTGTCTGCGAGCTGAATTTTCCAAACTCTCCAAGATTGTTTTGACATGCTTGACTAGCAGTCGATGTGTCAGCCAAGGGTCTCCCACCACCCAGGCAGCACCTTGCTTGCCAAACAACACATGCCCTGGGGCGAGCAGTTAGCCATGCAAACACCCCCCACGCACGCACACGCCTATTGCACTGCTTTATTGTTTAATAAGTGCCTTGGGTTTCACCATCCCAGCTCTCCTCTGCCTGTCTCCAGCAGACAGTGCTAGGTTCCCCAGCTAAAGCCAGTTTTAATGGCTCTTGATGACTCCCATGGAAATCAGCTCTGGATTGACAACTGTGCCCAAGTGCAGTAGGTTGCTGGGAAAGGAGTCAGGAATTCGGTTCTTGATCTCTCAGGTGCCTGTTATTGCTATTTCTTTATCCCCATATACCTGAGGAGTTAACCAAGTGATGGGCATCCCGTGTCTTGAGATGTGAAGCAGTCAGAGAGGAGGGCTTGTCTCATGACGACATTGCAGATGACACCAAGTTGGGCGGGA
>NW_009210320.1:0-763 GCF_000690835.1 Fulmarus glacialis
GGCTTCTGCCGTCGTCCTGGTCTGGGGCAGGGTTGCCCCGTTCTCCAGCGTGGGCTGGGGGGCTGCCAGCAGCTCCTCCAGCTGCTTTCTGGGTCCTGCCGGGCTGCGGTGGCCGAGCCACTGATCTGGACGTTTGAGGCGAAAAATAATCTGCCAGCAGGATTTGCCTGACCTTAAATTAGCTCTCGCAAGAAGAGCTTAACCCTCGGTGCTCCCTTCCTGGGTCAGCGTCTCCTCCCTCCCCAAGTCAGCCCGGCTGCGTGCTTATGTTCCCCTCTCTTTTTTAACATCTATTTTTATTCCTTCTTTCGGGCATTCTTTGTCTTTACAGTGATTACACAGGGTCAGTTCTGTTCCAAGCAGGCAGAGGCTGCCATGTTTTCCGTGAAACACTGGCAGTTAGACCAGAGTAGCTGTCTCCCTAATGATAACGTGCTGTGCAATATCGCTGCGGTGCTTACCGCAGCAGAAGTTGGGGTGCTGCAGGGCTGGGCTGGGGAGGGCTGGACTGCTGCGGGAGTTTTAATCCGCCTGTCCCCCGGGGGCCCCAGGGCAGCGGTGCAGCGCGGGACAGCCTGGCTCTGCCTCCCCCTTTGCGGAAGCTTTGGGGCTGCTGCGTGGCCTTAGGGGGTCGGTTCTGGCTTGCGCCGGTGGGTTGGATTTGGAGCACGGTTTGGTCCGAGTCCTGTTTCTGGCTTAAGGCGCTCAGCGGCGCCCGCAGCTGCTCCGCTGCTCCTCGCAGGAGCCGGCGGGGTCTCTGCCG
>NW_009210320.1:862-1167 GCF_000690835.1 Fulmarus glacialis
GATGGGCTGTGCCGCTGGGGCGGTTGGCTTACCCGCTCCTCCGAGCAAGGCTGCTGTCGCCCCGGTAGGACAGGCAGGTCACTCGGTGGGGCTCAGCCTCCTGCCAGCCTTGGGATGCAGCAGAGCCTCGCAGTTACCCCTTCAAAGCCTCTGGCACTTACTGCACGAAGCCGGGGGAGAAGAAAAGACCTCCCCCAGCAAAAACTGCAAAGGAGAAGCGAGAGCCAGAGCCTTTATTGCAGGAGCCCTGAACGGGAGGGAGGAGCAGGGTTTGAGCTCCCTGCCGTTCGCTCTGAGCTGCTCTA
>NW_009210321.1:0-3003 GCF_000690835.1 Fulmarus glacialis
CCACTAGGTGGGTCACCTGGTCATCGAAGTGAACTTGGCAATTGTTTACCAGGTGTAAAGACTTCTTTTTATTATTATTATCCAAACATTACAATGGATATACCATTTATTTAATAGCTGGCACATGCTTTTTACTAGCTGTGTCCAAGCAAGTTCTCCCTGTTTGCTGACATAAGCAATCCACTACTTTTAAGATTTTCCTCTCTCTCTCACACACGTACACACACGCACACATACAGGGAAAAACCCCCAATCTTTTATTGTCTTTCTTGCTGAATGGAAGAGGTTGGTTTGTCTCCACATGAGCATCTCCTGGAATAACAGCATCCTCACCCCAACCTATCAGTATGACCAAAATTGCAAAAGGTATTAAAAAAAAAAAATTATATTCATGTTCCTCTATAACAGGAAATCAGAAAATGATGTTAATTCACTTGGCATTCCTATATTTGTTTCCTTCACACATGCTCTACTTGAAGCTGAAGATGATCCAAATCAACAACATGAAGTGCAATTTTGCAGATATCACATCTTTCAAAGCATTAATAACTATATTAAATAAGATGAGGGTCTTCGAGAGCATATTGTTTTATTAAGGCAAAGACAAGCTAAGGTAAATCAGTCAATTAGACCTCTGTGAGGCTGTAGAAAGATGCTTTGGTCCCTGGCACACACAGACATTCAACTTCCCCATGCCTTTCTGCCATGAAGCTGCCATCCACATCTCAGCATCTTCCAGCCGCTACAGCTGGATGCTCACCACTCCGCTGCGGGCAAGGGAGGACCGAGTTTCTTGCTCGTCTCCAAAGTGCTGCTCTCACCTCAGCAGGATGAAAGCTCTTTTTCTTCAGACTCGGAAGCAGGCAACGAACTGATGAGCAGCTGACCTGTGAGGTCCCAAAATAAGATTAAAACTGTTCAATATCTAAAGGCTTGCTGTTAAGTTTGCACTACTTAAAGATGCCCTTATTGATGATCTATGGCAGGGCTAGTACATAATCAAAAAATACCATCATGAGAGGGTTTTTACTTCTGCAGCAGGGTAATTTTTAGTTGTGCCTCATTCACCAGACAAATGGTTTTATTCTAACACTGGTAGGAGATCCTTCTTTTGCACAGAAGATTAATGGCAGTTGCCGGTATAATTCCCCGCTGCATCCCACAGCGAATGTTTAGATAAAGGCTGCAACCAGCTGCAGGTGATAAGACATGAAACTACTGGGGTTTTTCCTACCAACCACAAATACGAGCTCAGAAATTCATGCGCCTGAGAAAATGTTAGAATAAATGCTAGATACATGAATATACACAAATATGCACAGAGACAGAAGCATGAAACACCCTGGTCTTCCTCGTGTGTGTGTGCACACTCATGCGTGCACATGCACACACACGCACACATGCGCATGCACACACAAGCACGCACACATACATGCACACATGCACACGCATGCACACACGCGTGCACACACGCGCGCACACGCGCGCACACACACACGCAGACACACACAAGCCATTCGATGTGCTGAGCCTGTTAACTGTTCAGTTAAAAAAAAGAACCGCCATCAGTTGTGTCAGAATAGATAAAGCTTGACAATGTGCGTTAATTCAGCTTTATTCTAAATTGTAACAGCCCACGTTTTGCAGCACCAAAGCAGTATTTCATTCAGCAGTTGATGAAGTTTCTTCAGGAATTTTGATTCCTAAGGAAAGTGGCCGTAAGCACATTGGCTCCATGTAACCTCTGCTTCTGTTGTTCCTCTGAAACGCCTGGCAGAGCTGGCATGGCCTTCCAGCCTTGGCAGAAGGCAATAAAGACATTAAGCCTATAAATTAGCTTCTTTCATCTTTTTTCCCCCCCCTTTTCTTTTTTAACCTCACTGACAAGCTCAAAGCCTTCCTTCAGCAAGATCTCGCAGGCAAACGCTGCTGAGCCTTTTAAGGACTTAACTGTGCATGTATTTTATTCTACCTGTTTTTTGCTGGTTTCCTCTTCTACATTAAGCAAACTTTTGAGACAAAACAATACATGAAGGGAAAAGACCACTTCCACCTTGAAGTCTTAAAACTGCAGGTACCCACATCAAGCCCAAGAGTTCCCTATTTTCTTACTGCAAAGCCTCAGTACTGTTAATGCCCGCATGCTTTTATCAGGCGCTGTGAGCACTGTATGTAGGGGTCCCTACCTTCCCCCTTTTTTCAGGATATAAGGATTCCTTAAAAGTTCTCTAATACTTAGCTTCCTCTCCTGACAAAAATATGTTGATTTCTACTTTGCAGTCCCCCATTTTTGCTTCTGATGTCCCGGCCTCGTTCCCCACCGTCTCCAGCAGCTCCTCCCCTGCGGTGCTGGCTGACTGAAGCCCTTTCTTGCTCAGCCCCGGCCCTACCAGCTTCACCGTTAGGTGCTTCCCTCTCCCAGCCAGGCTGCCTGTCCCCATCCCATCCCCATCCCCATCCCCAACCCATCCCCATCCCCATCCCGCACCGGCCCCAAGCTTCAGACCTGAGCGCAGCAGGGAGGTTCGGTGCCCCAGCCCTCCCCTCGGCCCCCAGCACCAACCTCACCTCCCACCAGCTTCCACCCCTCGGTGGCACGGATGGCCCGTTCCTGCCCCGCTCCCGCACAGGCTGCTGCCACAATCACCCGCGCCTGAAGCCAGCCTGAGCTCCCCGTCACGCGACCGACACGGCGGGGCTGTGCACGCCGCAGCTTCATTACCCCCCTTTCCCCTTGTGCCGACGTCTTTAACAAAAAACACGAACCGCAGCTGGTCACAAACCCAGTCCAGGGAGCGCTCCCTTCCAGCGCAATCCATTTGCTTAATGCTCCGTGTTGCCTTTCCTTCAGTGTGCTGGGGTATTTTTTCCCCTCCACTAATTTCCCTACTGAGCCTCATTTTTTCGCGCTTCATTAACGTTTTCCCTTGTGCCACTTCTAATACATAGCTTTACTTACAGAGCAGGCTCTCCGCCTCCAGCCCCCCTCTTCCCTTCCTGCTG
>NW_009210321.1:3018-3287 GCF_000690835.1 Fulmarus glacialis
CTCAGGAACGTGGCCGTGTAGACGCTGTTTATGTCTGGGGTCCCATATATGTTCCTCTTTACTCCTGGGACTGGAGTTTCTGACTTTTCTTACTCTCTTGACATCTCTAACCCTGAGTTAATCAAAGTTTTCTCTTTTGTGAATGAGACCTTCAGTGAGAGACTCACTTATTTCTTTTAATGCTGATTAAAATGATTAAAATCCTTGTAGGAATGTATGCTGCTTCTCCTTTGTTTCTTTAGGTTTTTTTTTTTTTTCTCTTTTTGTTT
>NW_009210321.1:3358-8649 GCF_000690835.1 Fulmarus glacialis
TACGACCAACAAGGCTGCATGACCCCCATGGACCACGACTGTCAAAGGCAGCCCAGTGGCCTCTGCTTTCAAAGGGGACTGCAGAGTGTACGGCTCATGTCCCGTGAAGGCAATTCATTAAAGTGGCCTATTTTTTAAATTTTTTTTTAAAGAGAGAAACACTAAAGGTCATTATCCAGTGTGCTTGTGGATATCTGTAGCTCACAGAATCAGACCACTGACACTTAAATGGCTTACTGCGGATCCAGCAGCCAAACTTCAAGTATGCTACTTTGGAAATTAGGCACTAAACGTACCTCATTTTGCTGCTCACTTACACCCACCTCTCAGCACGGAGGGAGTTAGGGCAGTTGTGATCCCCAGGCAGGTGAAGCCCATGGTGAGAAGCCCAGCTGGCTAAATGTCAGGCATTAGCAGCCCTTGCTCGCGTGGGGGGAGCGGGGACAGCAGTGGCTGTTGCTATGGGCACCAGAGCTGCAAACGATAATAATATCAAGGCAGACTAAGGGGAAAAGGGTAAAATAGGATATCTCCATTTCACTTCAAATACGGCTTCAATTTAACTGTGGTGAGTAATTACCTGTGAAAAAGTAATAGTGATGATTCTGTAGTTTAGAAGGAAACTCCTTTAATACCAGGCTGCAAGAGACACCTTCGATTTTGCCTGCCGTAAAAGGGCCTTTTTTTTCTTTTGTACGAGAAAAGAAATCACGGCCATGAAGTAACTCGTATCAGTTATTGCTAAGGCAGCTGTTTCATTATGGCACGCACTACTTGGTATTATTTTTTCCAGACTGTTGGCTGTTGTGCTCGGCTGGCCTTCCCACCTGTTCCCCCCAAACCCAATGGAAGGTTTCCATTTCCATGGATAAGGGGACACTTGATCAGCTCCCCTGCACGGAGTTTTTCTCCAGCTGGGCTCTACGCACGACCCCAGCACTTTGATCCTTGCCTAGCATCTGCAGGATAACTTCCCTGACTCCCATCTGATTTATACAAATTATTTGACCTTTTTCATAGATTCATAGAATCATTAAGGTTGGAGAAGACCTCTAAGATCATCGAGTCTAACCATCAACTCAACAACACCACGCCCACTAACATGTCCCTAAGCGCCACATCTACACGTCTTTTAAATACTTCCAGGGATGGTGACTCCACCACTTCCCTGGGCAGCCTGTTCCAAGGCCTGACCACTCTTTCAGTAAAGAAATTTTTCCTAATGTCCAGTCTAAACCTCCCTTGGCGCAACTTGAGGCCATTTCCTCTCGTCCTATCGCTTGGTACTTGGGAGGAGAGCCCGACCCCCGCCTCACTACGCCCTCCTTTCAGGCAGTTGTAGAGCGCGATGAGGTCTCCCCTCAGCCTCCTCTTCTCCAGGCTAAACAGTCCCAGTTCCCCCAGCCGCTCCTCGTAAGACTTCCTTTTGCCTTCAGCCACAAAGCAGGCAGCTGCCACGAAGAGCCAGCTGAGCGTGGCACAGCCTGCCAGCATCCCACAGAAGGAAGAGAGCGTTAGGTTGCCTGTTGAGGCAGGGTTTATATTAACAAAGATACTCATTGCCCTGCCGCTTCCCAGCAGCAGATGCCTGATGGTGGTGTTGCTGCTTGGGATCTTGCCTTTCATTCACTTTCCTACAGCTTCTTTTCTGCCAGGGAGTTACTGCTGTGACCTGGCTCAGGTGCCACTCGCACAGCGAGGGCCGTGCATATGCTTCACCCCTCGGGAACCTAGACAGATACCAGAACAGCCTTCTCAGTTGCATCAGGGCTGTTCAGGAGCCATCTTCTTCTTCCCCACCCCCTTTGCACTGTTTTGAGTTATTTAAAAAAGGAGCAGCACAGAAGTGAGTCATCCCAAAAGGCCCTGTGGACCAGGGGAGGCTCAGTGAAAAGCCCCTCGCTTCCCTCGTAGTGCCCGGTGCCATACCCCAGAGCCAAGGCTTCGCACCTGCCCTGGGCTATTCTGCCCTCTCCTGTAAAGCTTTAAAGGATAGTCTGTGTGGGACTGTACAGAGGATGATGGTGGGATCTATAGCTTCTGTATAGTGTGAGGCTTCTGGCATTGAGAAACCTTGCCCCTTCTTTCTGGGGAAGGAGTTTTAACCTAAGTTAATGACGCTACCTAGATTTGGCATTTCCTAAGTCTGGGCATCTAACAGTCTCACTTATAAAAGGAAGGCTATTGAAGTTAGGGCTCCTGGTCTTACTCCGTTCTCTTTTTCCTTCCCTCCCCCCATCGCCCCCTTCGCTGCACTCTGGAGCCGTGAGAGCAGCAGTCCCGCGCTGGCAGCGGCAGCAGCACCACCCGCGCCCCCGGCCGCTACACCTGGCCTGCTTGGTGCTGCCAGAACAAGCCTGCAACACCAAATCAGCTCAGCTTCATAAAAGTGGCTGCGCGTGTGAGCAAGCTGTGCCTCCGCCAGGACACAAAAGGATGGCACCAGAGCGTGCAGACAGCCACGGTCTCAAGTACAGTGCAGAGGAGCGGTGTCTGTGCGTCTGTCCTGGTGTTCTGCAGCTCCCGTTTGTGATTCAGCAGGGCTCTGCTGTGCACTATAATGGACTGTCTGGGTATAACAAACACTTAGGGAAATACTGGATGCCGTGAACTAGATGGTCACTTAAAAAGCCCTAAGATCCTGAGAGACAGAGAGTTGCATATATTTTTTGTGTCATTACTGCAAAAGAAACTGAGAAATCCTGCGGGTGGGATTCATTATGTGCAGCACATTATCCTGTGACATGGAGAAGAGACACAGGATCATTCCCAAAATATCCTTCCCCACTGATAAATCGCAGCGAGCAGGTTTGAAGCTGCACAGCGTGAAGGATAACCTACTTAGGATGAACACGTGCATGATGCTATCAGCAATACTGATGCAGTTACCAGACCTCACAACGGGTTTGAGGAAAGAGTTATATCAAATCACAATTTGCAGAAGCACAAGGGAGCCTCGAAGCAAAGCCATCTCACATTTCCCCCAGGCTGGGCTTTTCCCTCAGCCCCAGGATATTTGCTCACTGCATCCTTCCTCCTCCCACGTAGTGTGAATATAAATACAAGAAAACAGAAAATAGGGGAATACTTTGTGTTCGAATGGGTGCTGGAGGAGACCTGGTGTGCGCGTGTGCCGGCACACGCTTAACTTTGGGCAGCCCCCCCGCAGAGGAGCCGCCGGCCGATCAGCCACCCCGCAGGGAGATGGCACGGCGGGGCCAGGGCTGCTCCTTGGGGGGGATGAGACTTTGGGCATCTCTGGGGCCAGGCTGGGGACCGTCCTCCAGCCAGGTTGGGGATTTGCACGGGGGAATTAAAATCCGTTCATCCTGACAGTGCCTGGCGCACGTGGGGGGCGAGGAGGGCGCACAGGGGCAGCAAAGTGGCAAGAGGGCGGCTCCTCGCTCAGGGTGGTTTAGTTTACAGACGGGTCCAGGCATTTCAGAAGACAATTTCAAGGTGGCACAGGTGGTGGGGCACCTTGTTCATCAGTGCATTTGCAGCAGAGGCTTCTTTAAGGCAGAAATATAGCTTAATTTTTGAAAGGCTCACGTGGGGCTTTCCTAGCCGAGGCAGGAGCACCAGCCGGCTGATGTTTTCAGGGCAGCCATCCATTAACGGGCCATTTTCCCATCCTTCCCTGAACTCCACGGCCCTCTGCTAAGCTCTGGTGTGCATCGTTTCTGTAAGCACAAACCAGCATTTTAATTTTAAGTGCTTGACAGTGTCACGAGTTTCATTCAGTTGTTCTTACAGGCTGCAAGACCCCAGGTTGTACACTGGTGAAGGCAGGAAACAGCAACACAAGGAGAAAACCACTTGGCACTTGAAATTTCTCTTGTAATCCAAAGGAAAGAAAGAAAGAAAGAAAGAAAGAAAGAAAGGAGGGAAGGGAGGAAGAAAGAAAGAAAAAGAAAGAAAGAAAGAAAGAAAGA
Source organism: Fulmarus glacialis (assembly GCF_000690835.1). Taxonomy (NCBI): domain Eukaryota; kingdom Metazoa; phylum Chordata; class Aves; order Procellariiformes; family Procellariidae; genus Fulmarus; species Fulmarus glacialis. The sequence continues at coordinate 7,294 of NW_009210321.1, forward strand.
AAAGAAAGAAAGAAAAAGAAAGGAAAAAAACTAGCTCTAAAACTGTAGGAGCTAACAAAATAACCATAAAACATGTCTGCTCCCCCCCACAGGAAACATTTAATATGATGTATAGGTATGATGCCATACTGGTCTAGCATGTGAATCCATAACTGATCACACTAAATGCAGCCGTACGTGATAATCAAACCCGCCTGCACACAGGGAATATTCTCTTTAGTCACAGCTAAGCAAACAACAAATCTTTCTCTCTTCTGCAGCCAGCCCATTGCCTTTACCACCCTTTGGTGATTGCACTGCAGTCTGCAAAGCTGTTGGGGGCACATATGTGTCTGGAAGCAGCAGGGGTTATATAGAAATATATATAGCTAATCAAACTTTTATTAACTGGTGGCCTTCCAGCTCAAAAGGACACGGTCGAACCAGTGATGATTTGTAATGGCTGCAGCTCCTGACTGAGTAGAAAATCATTTGCAAACTACTCCTGATTTTCTGTGAGGGTTTTCGTGATGTGCCAGCGTTTGCCGGGGGCCTTTGGCCAGCTTTGCAGCCCGTGCCGAGCACGCAGCCACTTGAGCTTTGGTGCCCAGAGGGGATGCCCGGGGGTGGCAGCGGGACTGGGTGCCCAGGGCTGTGCAGCGCCTTCACCACCCATGCATGGCCTGCACCAGCCGGGGAGGAGGGCATCCCCCACGGCAGCAGTGGCAGAGGAGACTCCAGCTGAAAAGTCCTCGGTTTGGGTTGTTCATATGGCTTTTTGTTACATTTCAGCACAGCGAGGTGCCGAGCCGTGGGGAGGGCAGCCCCTAACACCTTGTGGTCCGCAGCACTCTCGCGCTGGCTTGTAATGGGAATGTCCTCTGAAATCAGGGCTTATTGCTCCTGCTGCCAGGCTGGATAGCTGGAGCACACGTTGCAGTGGAGAAAACAGAAATAGAGGAGCCTTTTCTTTCGTAAACAAGCAAGTAACAAGCAACTCCGAGTCCCAAATATTAGCCAGCTGTACAAAAATCCTGAGACTTTCAGATTTCCAAAATGTTTCTGTCCTTATTATTTCATAGTTCACATACGAAAAGCTACCCCAACTGCGTTGACTCACATTTGCACACTATCCCTCACTCATCCCGTCCCAGCCCAGTCCCTTCTGCCCCAGGGGCTGCTTCTTGTTCACCCCCCAGCTTCCCCCCCTCCACCCCGGGATCTTGAGGGGTTCCCCCACTCCAGCCCTCCTTCCCCCTCTCCCGATACCTTTGGGGTGCCGCGAGGAAGGCAGAGCCTCCTCATCCTCTCCTGGGGTGCACGGCACGGCAGATCCGCTGCCGGAGGAGCGGTGGCTTCCCTGGAGGCGGCAGCTGC
>NW_009210321.1:8663-8988 GCF_000690835.1 Fulmarus glacialis
GCAACGCTGGCCGTGGCCATGGCAGGAGGGGATGGAGGACTTGAGGACCAGAAGGACCGCAGGGAGGTTTCTTCCAGAGAGGCAGGAGAGGAGGGAAGGACCGAGCGCCTGGAGGCAAGAAGACCTTCCCGGTCATCCAGCTTGTAATGGTGACAAGTGTGTCATCCGCGAGGTAGCAAAAACGGGATGGGGAGTGGGGGAGAGAGAGGGAAAACGAAAGCTTGGATTCATTAGCTTCGCATAGAGGCATGTGACAACACGCACCATGTGCTGTCTCACACCTTTGCCTTGAAAGTGGTGGCTCATGCAGGTGCAGAAAGCTTTC
>NW_009210322.1:0-212 GCF_000690835.1 Fulmarus glacialis
CTCCCGCTGGACGGTCTATGGCGGCCCTGACATGAGTCCCCGGCCCGGCAGCGTGAGTGCTGCCCCCCCGGGGGACAGGACCCTCCCGGGGGACGACGCCGGTCCCCATGGGGAGGGGTTTGTCTGTCCCAGTTTGCCCTGTGTGCTCGCACCAGGGTGAGATGGTTGATGTTGCAAGCGGGATGGGAAAGGGGACCTGATGGCGCGTCCCC
>NW_009210323.1:0-28892 GCF_000690835.1 Fulmarus glacialis
GTGACATAAAAAACCCATCCAAAATAGAAGTGGGGAATACGGGGCGAATCCCTTCTCGCAGCTGGCCGGCGGTGCGGGGAGGCGGCGGGAGGGGAGCTGGCTGAAGGGCTGCGCTTCGCGGCTGGGAGCGGTGCTGTGCCTCCGGTAGCACCGGGGTGAAAAGGCGGAGCTTCTCCGGCGCGAACACGATCGTGGTTATGCCCGCGCTGTGGGAAGGTTTCCCTTCCAAGTCTTAAGGGCTAGGCTAGCATTTCTGCATAGGAAATTGTTTACTGCAAAGTTTCGCCCCTTTGAAGTTTAGGGGGAGTAGTCTGATCCCATATGTATGATCCCGCAACCCACCTCTGGAACAGGCTGCCATACCACTATTCCACCTTTTATGTCTCATTGTGACCAAGGGGTAGGTTCCTTCAGCTTCAGTGTTTGCAAAGCGCTTAGTCCAGGTGGAGTCCCTGAGGGCCTGTCTGCATCGCGCTGAAACCTCGGCTCCTAAGCATCAGGGTCTGCCGGAGTTACCACCCTAAAATAGTAGCTTGGTACAAATTTGTTTCTGGAAAAAGATATTCATATGTGTCTATGCTTCTTAGGGAAGGTGTGTATGTAGGCTAGTTGTAAGTGCAACACAGTCAACTCATGTTTTAGTTGGAACTGGCTTTTTACGGTTTTGTTTGTTGATTGTGCAAATTCCATAGAAAGGAGTAGAAAGACTGTCAAAAAGGCATACAGGGAAATAGTCTTTTTAAAATAATATTTTTTTATATATTTATCTTATTTGCCCTTTTTCCCAAGGAGCACAAGTAGGCAATGGTTTGACCTCATAGGTGAAAGAATGTTTACAGCAAAACCACTAAATGAAATAATGAGAAATAACAACACATGCATGCTTCTGTTTTTCAACTACTTTTTTTTGTTTGTTTTCTAATACCTGTTTACACTGTACTGGTGAATATTGTCAGAACAACCAGCATATTAGATCTTTAAAAATGCATAATACGGTTTTAAATAAGGTGCAAAGCCTGCCATACATCCTTTGACAGTAGTGAACTGAACACTGTACAGCAGTTACAACATACTGGCAAATTACAATAGTAAAATAGCGATCAAAGTGTAATATTAAAGCTTTGTTCCTACAGACGCTTAAGCATATATTTAAACACACAGTAGTTTGGCTGAGGAAGGCTTAAACCAAGGCTATTCGTACAACTTTTCATGTCTGAGATAGGTTTGTGGAATAAAAATGCCTCAAATGCATTTAAGAGTAATTATAATTAATCTGCTAATTTAATAAGCAATATAAGGCCTTTGTGAAGCACAGGGAAATTATATTGTTAATACAATGTTTCTGTTACGTTAGGAATCCTGTTACAGTAGCTGAAGATCATCATAGGTGACTATTAATGAGGCTGTATGAGTATTACATTTCGCCACCTGGTGGCTGTTTTCTTTTTTTTTCAGCTTAGTGTCAGAAATGCAGCGTAAAGCTTGTGCTGACCTGGCAGGACAGAAGGTGAAGCACTGACGGAGCTGGAAGGTAGGACAATTTAGCAGTCAAAGATCTTTGACCTTCACCGAGTGTACAACAACGTGTTTTACAAATCGTAAGGGTGCAGAGAATAAGCTATAAAAGCAGTGAAATACTTTGTTGTAAAGCAACGACAGACTAGATTGTTTCTTCCCATATCTGGCAGTAGCCATTAAGTTCCAGGGGCCCAAAATATACCTCAGTGTGTAGTGTTAGTCCATGAAGAATTGTTTCCCATTCCAGCTGAGTTTAATTGATGGTCATTGGCCATGCGTGTTAATCATCCTTACGGCAACATTGTAAATAATATAATTAGAGGAGGTAATTTAATAATTATCTTCTCTTATACAGCTGATGTATCAATGATTTGAATGAACATACGGAATAAATACACATGCCCCAGCACCCTAAAAAAAAAAGTAAAGCCTTTCTGTGGAAAAGATCAAAGCCACAAGCACAACCATGTACCACAGGAAGAGAGCCAAAAAGATCAACATAATAATTAGGTTCTAGAATAGAAGGAAATTTGTTAAGTAAAATTCCCAGATGATTTGAGGAAGTGACTCATATCCTAAGCTACAAAGAAAGGCAGAAAATCCCTCCAAATGGTCACTGCCAGTTTGACCAGAGGGAAATTTCCTTCTCTTTCTTGATGGTATTCAGTAGTTTCTAGGACCAGAAGCTTTAATCAGTATGCAGTTGTGAGTCTGTAAAATTCATTTAACTTGAATGCAGGATCAGACGAGAGGTAAGCGTTCCACATAAAAAAATGAAGGTGATCTTCACTTAGGCATAGTGTGAATGATTGACAAGATGTGTGGGATTTTTTTAGTCATTCCTGCGTAAGCTTTGCTGGTTGAAGGAGATTACATTTGCTTACGAAGGCAGACTGACTCTTTATAATAGCATTAGCCATATTATGTATTAGTTCTGTGAAATGGAATGCAGGGGTTACAGCACTAATTTCAAGGTTGTATTTTCAACATATGGAAGTTTCCTTTACAGAATTGCATGGATTGTAGACACTGCACGTTATTTGGAGATTATTCTAGAGTGGTGGTCTGTTCATTTTCAAACATATGTTTTTGTTTTGTTTTTTTTAAAAGCGTATACTTCCAAGCAATTTCTTTTCTTACAGCATGGTGAAAAAAATGTTGTAAACTTGATTTATCCATCTCAATGTGAAGCCCCTCTGCATAGTGCAATAGAGTTTTTAAGTCAAGCAGGACTGGTCTTGGTAACCTTGAGGTCCAGCCTTGACTTGTTAGCTGCAGCAAAGCAGCTTTATCTGCTGCTGAATCCTAAACTATCAGGAGAGGGCGCAGCCTTCCTAGAAGTCTCAAACGCAAAAAGGTACCGTAGTGTGTCAAGATGATTCAGAAAGGCTGTCTCCCAAAAACCCGAATGATCCGGAGACTCAGAAACTCCTCCTGGGTTGGGAATTGAGGATGGAAGGGAGAACTTGTTATCATCTTCATCCATGTCCTTCATAAAACTTAGTCATTCATAATTGTCAAGAAAATTGAGTATTTATAGGGAAACAATTTAGCTTTTTATTTCTCATTTTGGAGTTTACAACATGGTTCCTGAGAGTAGCTTTTAGTTAAGCTGTACCATATATCGTGTACTGTAATGCAGAATATGTTCTGAAAGATGTTGGATCACTAGCAGTGGATAGTGCAGTTCTTTTTCTTTTTTTCTTTTTTTTCTTTTAATTTCAAAAATATGTACAGTACAACATGGCTCCTGGCAGCGCAAGCTTTTTCTGGTTTCCCTGCTCAGTGTATGGGGAAGAAGCTTGCTGTAATCAAAGACTAGATAAATTTTCAAACTTCAGGCAGTTTGCTTCCCTCTCTGCTGAGTCTGGCAATGCTGCTGATCCGAAACTAGATAGTTTGTTCCCTGAGAAATTGTGATGCTTGACTTTTCTTTCTTTTTTTTTTTTTTTTTTAAATTCACAATTGAATCAGACATTTGAAGATTTGAAATTATCCATAGAATGAATTTTAAATCGTCTTTGGACCTACCAGATAATTTCATTTCACTAATGCCAAAGGCTTTAATTTGTGCTATTGTCAATGCAATGCTAACTAATTTAAATTTTTCTGTGGAAATGAAATGTAAAAAAATCAAGCAAATTTAGAACAGGAAATCAAACCATTGCAATTTATCTTCACAGAATGTTTTGACTTGTTCCCATCCTGACATGAAACTGAATTGGCACATTTCTCTGAAATGTTTTTAATTTGGTAAAACTGCATTTATCTTAGACCATTATAGCTGAAATAACCCCTACTACTGCATTATCAAGCAGAAAGAGCTTGTCTGCCTGAATTCGCCAATCAACCTCAAAAGCTTTACAGGAAAATTGTTTGTGGCTGTGGTTTCATAAGGTGGGCATTATCAAAGCTAGCTGAATGAATAATACGCACTTTATAAATGGGCAACAGTTAGTAAAAGAAAAATTGTGCAGTACTGTTAGTTGAGTTAAACAAAGCTGCAGCTGAGCAAAGAATAAACTAAGCAGCCTGTACTAAACTCCACTGCTGATCTGTCCTTTGGCATCGCAAGGTGGTAAAACAGAACTATGAGCAGCTGATGCTTGTTTCTTTGAGCAGTGGTTGGTGCCCTGAGCTCCATCCAGAATCAGGGCAGGCTGCCTGGCTCTTCCACAGGGCACTTCAAAGCTCTCATCTGTGTTAGAGTTGAGGGAGCCAGAAGCGCCTCTTGGCCCCAGGGCGTTGCCCAACCACATCGGGGACCCCCTTGTGAAGAGCCCATCTGGGTCTGTAAGCTGGCTGTGCAGCACAAATCCTGAGGATCCCCATTCCCTGCAGTTCAAACAGTGTCTGAATTAATTCTTGCTTCATGTGGTCTTCACATGTCTCTCTGCTGGCAGTGAAAGGAACTTGCTGAGCCTGGCCTCCTCGTGCTAGGAGTTAGCCGCTATGATAACCCCTATGTGGCGGTCCCTGTTTCCTCTCAAATCTATGCAGAGGCACTGAGGTACTCTTCTGAACATTTCAAATGCCCGTGTCTTCTGCATCGCTGCTGCTTCCATTAGGATTGACCTCTGGAATGCAGAATGACCAGGCACTGGTTTCTCTTGTTTTGGGGATCCCACAAAGGTGTCTTAGCTTTTCCCAGCTCTTCAAGGCAGGGACTGTCTCCATCTGTTCTAGTTGCAATGGCATAAAATATAAAACATTGTAATGCATGTTTTAGATGCAATATATAAATCTTCTGTTTGGAGTGCAAGATTGTTACTATTTTATACAAATCTCCCTAGCTATCTTTACTGGAGTAGTAGTTACAAAAGCTAGAAGGCATTACTACATCAGCAGCCCATTCTCCTGTGATTCACAAGCCATTAAAAATCCCAGAATTGTCCTTAAACAGTCCTAAATGTGTTAACTACAAAGAACCCTATGGAGTTACAGAAAACAGATGAAATGGCAGTTATTTTAGGTAGGTCTTAGAAATCTCCTACATCTGAAGGGCACGTACGTTCTTTGATTTTTGGCTCAGGCTTATTTGGGCAAGAAGAGGGTTGCTGACAACACTGGTTGTTGGGAGGGTTTTTTGGTTTGTTTTGTTTTTGTTTTTTTTCTTCTTTTAAGGAACTCCTTTCCTGAGTCTCAACCATGTTTGTAGCTGATTTGGAGCCTCTAATGAACATGCATGTTCACATTGTTGCCATATGAGGGCTACCTAGTGGATTAACCAGTTCATGAATGTCAAAACAGCCCCATTTTTCCTGCCGTGGTCTAGACCACATCCTCGAAGTGGCAGAAGTTAATGACTTCAGTGTGGCAATACTATGTGTACACCTGGCCTCAACATATTTTATACGTAACTCCTCAGCAGCGTGTGCAAAGTGTATTTTAGTGTATATACATTTTTATGACGGCGAGGCTTGTTGGAAGAGGCAATAGACAAACCAATGAAGCTGGCAAAAACTGGCAAGCTGTTGGCAGTGCTGGCATGTTCAGGTGTGAAGGAGATATAACAAACTTTAAGATGAGTGCAGACTGAAAACAATCTGACTTCAGCCCTAATTTAACTGTAACTCAGGCAAGCTGAGAGGAAAAAACAGCTGACGAGTGTAGCAGCCCAGCAAGTTACGGACAGCCAAAATGATGTATAGGCAACACGTACTATTTCCTCCCAGGTTTGACAATACTTCCTTCTCCTAGAAGATGGTATTGTGTGAGTACCTCAACTGTCAGCTGGAAAGCAAGATTTCTTGCTCTCTCAGTAGCAGAGCAAAGCTTTCCTGTGTGACTAATGGGTTTTTTTCAATACAGGTCTAAATTCAGAAAGCCAATAAGAAAAGAAATCAAAATTATTCATTTAAAGACAGTCCCTTGCCTTTAAGAGGCACGGCTTGTGAACTTTGTATGTTTAAGATGAAAAGTGTTAAAAAGGGTTGAAGACCATTATTCTGTTTTAATGATCCAATTTATTTATTGGACAAAGGTGAGTTGATTTCCATAGCCATCCTCCTTCCTTGTGCGTCAGCTCCTCTCTGTGATGACAGGAGTCAAGAGCCTTCAAAGACTCTTGTTAGATCAGGTGATAGGAAACTCTGAGGTACAAGCTACTAACTGTGTATGTGATGGGCAGTCTCTTGCATACTGAGCTGTTCAGGGTAATAACATATATGCCCGTAATCTCTATAAACGTCTATTTTAAGGCTTTTTCATTTCTAAGGCATTTCAGAGGGTTGGGGGTTTTTTGAGGTTTAGGAACATTGAAACTTGCCTCTAGAGCTGTTTTTTTATATATATGAGAAGACCTGCAATATCCTGTTGTAATTGTACAAGTTCATTTCACATCTATATGTCAACACAGTCAGTGAAATTCAGGTTCCTGGTTCAGGCGTTTTGGACAAGTTTTCCTCACGAACCAATGTTGTGTGACTGGCAGTGATGCATATCAATAAAAATAATTTGAGAATTTTTTTCCAAAGATCATGCCCTTTTCTCTTTACAGTGAATGGCAAAATGTCCATTAAACATAAGTGAAAGCAGGATTCAGTTCCAGGTTTTAAAACGGAAATGGCTGAAGTTTTTCTGGCTTAATGACAACTTCTGTCTCAAATCAACTGCCATGCAAGGGAAGTGGTTCCTTTTGCAGATATTTGTTAAAATCCTTCTCATTGTCTTTCAGACTCATATCTGATGCCTGTTTTCAGTACCACATATGTCAATTTTATCCTCTGTCATATTTTTCTGCAATGGGTTTGCTTTCTTGATCTATGTTCATTGAGATGCAAAGCATCTGCGATGTAGGCACATAGCAAGGTAGATCTCAGAAAAACAGGATTGCTTTCTGGAAAGTTCTTGTACGAGAAATATGTGAGATTGGCCATATCTGGTCCTAAACTACCTGACAGGGTTGTTGTCATAGATAAATTATAAACAGCAAGACAGAATCTAGAGAGAAAATACCATGCTCCAAATAGCCAAAATGTTTTTAAATGCTAACAGAAGTACTATCTGCCGCAGCTGCCCTGGAGTCCTGCATGCAACGGCCTTTGGCTGCACCAGCAGCCAGGATGAGACCCTCAGACAGAGGGGGTCTGTTGGTCTCCATGTGGTCCCCTGCTGTTATCTCACAAGCAGAAAGAAGCAAGACTGAACCCCTGACATTTGTACCAAAACCAGGCAGAATGTGGGAAGGAGTAGGCAGAAGGGAGTGTGGGGAGCTGGTCAGAGAGGGAAGCAGCAGGATGACAAAGGCAAGCACAAAGGCAGCGGGGCAGATGAGGAGATGAGGTCCAACCCCCACCCCTTCAATATCCAGGATCAGTCAGAGATCTCTTGAGAGCAGCCGAACCAGCTCTCTTGCCACAAGGAAAGCTAGGAAAGATGAGATTAGGTAAATCCAGGTGCCTGAGCAATCTGTTTAAATTCACCAGGCTCTAAGTAGGAACCCTCCTTCTAAATCATGGCTAACTGGGTTTCAGTGCTAGGAAAAGGGTGCTGTCTTTGAGCCAGCTCCTTGGTTCTAGTAAGCCAATATGATCCCAGCAGGCTTACGCGGTATCACTGATGTGCAGAGCTGTGCAGGAGCTCTTGCCAGGGAGCGCTTCCCCTTGCCGTTCCCTGCATCTCTCTGCACCAACTGTACAGTCTAAGTGCAGCCTGTGTCGTTTCAAGGGACATAATGTGCATCTTAGCAGTGAGCTGCAGCCACCCTATCTCTAACCTTATTGAACTCAAGGGATGTGCATTAGTGGTGAATTTGGCCCATGGTTTTCAGTTTTTAACCACTGAACTGAAAAAAAGTTTAATAAGCACAATAAACCTATCAATTTATAGGGTCTAGCGCTTGTTGTAAGGAGCCTCGATTCCCACCATAGCTGAGAGAGGGCTATTTTCAGAGCACCAGCTTGGGCTCTGTACCCTCATCTGGCCAAAGAGGGATCTGAGATCAAATCTAGATGTTGAGGAATTCTCATACCCCCTTTCTTCCACATATGCAGTGCTAGTGAGTTGGAAACACAGCTCCAAGCAGCACCAAAAGCGCCGAGACCCGTCTTCCCAACACAAGCTGATTGTCAGATGTTTCAAAGGAGCAACTTTGTCTCGATTTCCCTGCATTTATGGAATTGTTTGTAATGTAGACCACAGGGTATTTGCTGTCTGCTCGGTCAGATGCAAGTCAGCAGTTCAGTGGATTTAAATGAAAGACCGACGTTGACTTACAATTGGTTTGCATGGAAATGGCATCGGTCCAACTGCCCAGTTGTGGAATGTTATGTGAGCAGAGCAGATATAATTATTTCCAAATTTGGCCACAATCCATATTTTATCCATATTTATCCATATTTTGCTGCAAAGGGGCTTGTCTCCTTTGGCAAGAAGTCCCCTGGGCCGAGAGCATATTCTCAGTAACTCACTGTTTACCCCGTACTGGGTTGAGTTTCCAACAAATCCTTCTTTGTGGAGAAGCCAAGATGCATGACCTTTGCTAGTGATGCAGCTATCTCCCAAAATCAAACCTCTGTCTCCTCGGCAGCCCATCTCACTTAGGAAATGTTGCAGCTTATGAGATCATTCACAGTTTTCTGAGCAGCAACTAAGTCTTGATATAAAACCTGTTGGCAATAGCCTGGATTTTTCAAGGAGCAAAGACTCCTGTGCATATCATCACATGGTGGAGCAGGAAGAAGTTTCAGGAGTACTGCAGAGATCTCTCACCAGTCAGATGCTTGTTCTGCTTATTCACAGAGATGGTGGGATGAGAACCAGCTTTCGTGCAAAAATGACGTAGGCATTTTAGCACATGACTACTCCAGCTCTAACACATCCTCTTGTACCTTCTGGGATCATTTTATCTGAATTGTGCTGATGGAGCTGGACTGCTATCAGATGGCCCTTTGCAGGGTCGCTTCAGGGATGAGGAAGATGTAAACTGAACCTGCTGCAGAAGCTGTTGCAAACTGACCTATTCTTCTCTCGCTTGTAGCCAGCCATTCAGGGATGGATGGTGCATCCACTGCATGGCTGCAGAGCCATGAGTCTTCTGATCTTTTTTCCCGTATAAATGTCTTCAGATGCAGTTTGACAGCAAGTTACACTGAGAAGATTTTTCCACTCTGCAGTTCTCTACCATCAAGACGTGCTTAAATTACCCTACAGGCTGCACCTTCAGAAAGGCCCGTGTTACTCATATATCTCTGGTTTTGGCTGACAATTTATATGCTGTTACTAGCTAGGCCACTTCTCTGGAGACTCCCCCTTTCTCAATCTGACAGAGATGCAGGCAGACAGAGCTACAACTCTGTGCTACCTAAAAAAACCCAGGGTGATAACCCCCTAGAAAGCATGACAAAGAATTGCTTCGTGCTCAGGTTTGCCTTGGGGCTGGTTTGCTTTTACAGAGCTGGACCAGTTTCTCCTGAGTCAGATTCTGTTATATGCAAGCTACTGTGGTGCCTTTAATTCAGTTTAAGAGTGGATCAGATAGGTTTCTTCCCCCTTTGCAATTATTACCTTGTTATTGCTCTGTTTGTTAATGTGTGTTCTGGTAGCATTGCACAGCTACAAGCATGCCCCGGGGCCTGGTGCAGTAAGTGTCCATGGTGTGTTTTTCTTTCCTGATTGTGTAGAAGGAGTCATCACTGCATTATAAACTTATCTCTACAGCTTCTCGAGGCTCATTCTTGCCTGTGGGAAAGCTTCATACGTGAAAGGTGTCAAGCCTGGCTTTCTGTGGGATAGGCTGGACCGTTACACCCTGAGCTGAAAGATGACCATTTCTTTTTCTGCTCTGGGACTGATATGAGGGAGCAGATAGCAGCAGGTCAGAGCTGTGTTGGACCCCAGTCTAATGCTGGCCCTAGGTAAGGCTCCACAGCAGTCTCCATGTTTCCCTTGGGAGTCATAATTCAGTTAGAGTAAATATGATGGTGAATGAGTTCACCATGAAGAACAGGAAATAATCTCTGCAGTTGTGGCAGCTAGTGCTAGTGTGTGGAAAATACATAGCATTTGTGTGAGCTTTTGAGTACCAGTTTTATTCCTGTGATTCTTTTTGGCTGATCTAATACCTTGATGTTGAATTCAACCATTTCACATCCCAAGAAGCAAACGTCACTACTATAGGCCCTTCTTCTGTGCACGAAGGTGCTGTTTGCATTTCCCATTGCACCGGTATCGCTCAGCTATGAAAAAACAGAATCACTGTTTTACCAAGGCAATGGTTGCTAGAAGAGAGGGCTCTGCCAAGGGATTATAGGTTGTAAGTTGCTCTATTGGTAGAACGCAACAAGCTGCAGTGATATCTACCTAAGACACGTATGTAGGCTTTGGACTGATTAGAATTAAAAACGTTTAGAAGGTCAGGAATAAATCTGTGTGTGACTGCCTGTATGTATTTACACTTTTCTTGCAAAGGACAAAAAGAAAAGAAAGTGATACCTGCTTTTTTGGTGATTGATGTTGTTTGTCTGCATGAAGATTGTTTTCTCTGAGGCTTTTGGGCTTTTGTGCCTGGTCTTTTACAGCTAATGGGCTGCTCCTGTGTAAAATTCCTTCAGAGGATACTCCAGGGGAGCCAACTGCAATTAAAACCCAAAAGACTGTCTCCCACTCCTTCTTTGACATCTCCTTCTTTGACTTCCGTTATCTTTAAATTACATCCTTAGTGCTGTGACTCTGTCAGGGTGGGACCATCCTTGCCTAGATATTTGCCCATGGAAGGTTTAGTATAGGCCTAACCTAGTTAGGAATCTGAGGGTTTTCCCCTCATTTCCTTGGGGTGTATTGAAATGAATTATCCTGATATGAAGAGTATAAAATAGGCAGAAGTAAAAAAAAAAGATTGAGGCTCTGAATCTCTAAGCTCCAAAGACCTCACCATTCTGAACCCCACTGGCAATAAAAAATGCCTGTAAATGCAAAGTCTTGTATCTCCGAAGTCTTCAGGTTTAACAAAATGGATGAACATATCATTGCCCCTCTGTTTCTGCAGTCCATCAGAATCTTTAGCCCCAAATCTTTGCTCAGTCTTCGGCTGGACAAAGTAGACAAGGAATTTGAAATGAGTAAGAACACATCAGGACTCGTGAGTTTAGCTAGGACTGCATATAAAACCAATATTGTCTTACATAATGAAAAGCCTGTGGCCTGCATCTGCTGAGCAAGAGGTTTCATGCCCATGTTTTTTTCCTGTGTGCTGGCAGATTCACAAAACGGGATGCATTCTGACTGTGGCTAAAAAAGCAGCTGGAGGGCTGTTATCTCTATGCAGAGACATGGGCCTGTTCCTTTTCTATTTTCAGGCGCTCTGCCCATTCCCTCTCCTTTGTAGAGGCTGCAGCCTTATGGGAGGGTGAGCACGTTCACATACATCATAGCCTTGGTGCTAGCTGAGACTGAGCTCAACAAATTGTTTCTGTCCCATTTCCCCCGAGGTGGTCACTTAATAATTTATGCCTGGTATTTATACCTTTTGGAAAAGCACTCCCACACACCTGTCAGGCTGACTTGGACTTTGTGTAGCCAGTGATCATTCACCCAGCCATTTTGGAGTGATAAAATGTAAGCTATGCACAAAACTGGCAACCCAAAACAGCTCAAGTCAGATTTGTTTGCTGCTGTAACCTCCTCAACCTCAGTAGAGTACCAGCATTGTTTCCTCTACATTCAAGAGTAGGAGACCACCAAGGAATGAAGGCTGAATACTGAAACACTGAAGGCTGAATACTGAAACACTGAGCATTCCCAGTGCTGTTTGCAAAGAAACCCACCAGCCAAGAGCTATTTGGTAGCTTGGGTTCTGAGAAAGCGCTGTTCTGTATCTTCCTGTATATGCTGGTGCTGAACAGTTCAAAAAGGACAGGGATAAAAAAGCTACCCTGTTCAGTCTAAGCAAAATGATAAATCTGCTCTCTTGAAATGCAATTCTGCTTTATCTGGTTTTCCTTTTGGTGGAAGGGGAGGCACACAGTGTTTTCCTATTGCTACCTGTTTCTGGCAATGCAGCACGTGCTTGAAAGCCACTGAAAGTTCCCATAACCGATAATTACTTGTATCTGGCTAATAGGAAACTCTGCTCTCAGCAATATGGAAAGTAATTAAAAACAAATAAAGGTCACATGTTTATAGAGCCCTTTCCACATCATTAAGCATTTCTAGTTGGTAGAGTGTATTGTGTTTCTTACTCCTACGTGTAGAAGATGCTTGCATCACCTGTGGGATGCTGAAGAGGGATGTTGTGCAGGTGCTGCCCTAAGTGCCTCGGCTCCTTCCAGGGCTTTTTATTCAGATCTCTTTCCAAGCTTGGCAGGACAGGTGAACCCCTGTGGAAGCAGAATTGCAAGTGTCGTCTTTGTTGTGTGAGTGATGCATAACCCTCTGCCTTCAGCACTGAAAGCCTTTGCTGTTCTTCTTTCTTAGGGTGGTGGTTTCCTTCCTATTAGCAGGTGCTTAAGGAAACGTCTGGAGTCACCTATCTGTGGCCTGCTGTTTCCAGCTCTCTTTTTTTTTAACTTCAAACACAGGGTGTGTATGTGTGTGAAGGGGAGATCAGGCATCTACATTTGGGTGTTTGGTAGAAGGCGAGTGTCCTCAAGGTCCCTTTATAAACATTGGAACTAAGGCCTCTGGAAGACCATTCAGGGCATCAAAATTGCCTCTGCTAAGTCATCCTCTGGAGAAGTGTCTCTCTCTTTTCGCTGCCTATATAGGGAACCCCTGGAGACCAGGCTGAATTACCACAGCTGAAATTAGTTGCTGCAGAAGGTGGCATGAATACCCCTGCAGTTTCAGCTACTACTCACCTACTAAAAGGCTTCCAGTTTTCCCATTAATGTAGCCACTCAGCTGGCCTAAGCAAAAAAAGCCATCTTTGCGGAAAATTGTGTATTAAGCATCAGTCTTCATTGCACCAAATAGCTCTTTTAAATCCTCACCCTGGGAAACTGTTGACACATGTTCGAGTCACTCTACCACCTTCTCCCCATAAATGCATGTGTAATTGTATTTGTGTATACTAGTTACATGTTGCTGTGGAAGTTTTGGCATGCTGATATATATCTGCGTGCCAACCGTCACAGCCTGTGGCTTCATGGCCGTATATGGAAGTTCACCTGTGAAGGTATCCAGAATTTCCCTTTGGATCTCTTTGAGGTCTAAACCAAGCAGCTTAGAAGAGGGCAAGTGGAGATGCTACGTGCCCGAGACGGGTGGCAGTCTCTGGCAGTGAAAACTGTGGCCTTCCGTTTGAAACGTGGCTCACATCACCCTGAAAGCCATGAAAGACATTTCTTCCTGCCATGCCCTCTCCAGAACAAGATGTTCCCTGTGGAGTGGGATGTTCTGAGAGGCCAGATCTGGCTACTCCCTTCAGCACTGCAGGAAGAAAAAGATGGCTTGAACATAAAGGAAGCCTCAAAAATTATTTGGAGGCTGGCCAAAGGCAGGTGGGAACAGGCTGAGGAGACAGAGGTCCGTTTGGTCTGGTGCTGTGGCTGCGTAGATTCAGCATCTAAAATCCCTTGTGGGGAAAGAATGACATGGAGGGAGTCATTGCTTGCAGTTAACTGGGGGGGTTCCTGGAGGCCAGCTGTAGGAAAGCTTGAAAGCACACATTTCAGCATAATTAGAGGCTTTTCTGAAATGAAGATACAACTTGGTATGCAAAGTCTGTACACTTGGATTTCATGTTGCACTACTCCCCCTGGAGTAGGCCTTTATCTTACATTTACATCAGGATGTTAGGCAATATACCACCACCTGCAATTTACTTTGACTGTAGTGACTGTCAATTCTTACAGTGTGGATTGAAGCCATGTGCTAAAACGTTTTAGAAAAGTTTCCAGTCTGGTATTTGGTCATTAGGTTGAAAGGGACTGTGTACCTTGAAGAAGGTGATAATAAACATGATGAAAGTGTGTAGAGAGTTAAATGACACTGAGAAGATGGTTTAGGGTCTTCTCTTTATTCATCCACCTATTAAAGGATAAAAGGGCATATAATGAGATGGAAGAGTGGTACATTGAAGGCAGACAGAGAGGAATTTTCTTTGCATGGAGTATATTGCCATTCATGAACAATATCAGCATGTGTAAACATAACAGGATTCTGACAAAGATTAGGCATTTAATAGCCTCCAACACCAACATGTCCTATTGCAGTGATAAATACATAAAATTCAAGACTACTGAATAGGTTTCAGGCCAATTCTACTTAAAGAGAACTGAAAGAAAAATCTGTCTGGGGCAGGCTATGCTATAACTGTCTGCCACAGCATCCCTTGTGCTGTCCTCCAAAACACATTCCAGTTAGCACAGCCAAAGACTCTGAACTATTTGGACTGCCAGTTTTATCAACTGTGATAGTCACCATGCTCCTGTGATGGTCTGTGATCATCAGTTTATTTATATTGAATACAGCAACATTCTACTGGAAGATACCTGGCATTCTGACACCTGCCTGAATGGCTGCGGAATGCTTCAAGTGTACATTAGTTATTTCTTCTACAAGTGAACTCATATTGTGCTCTACTTAGAGGCACTTGGGTTGGCTCTTAGTGGAAAGGTTCAGACCTTGATCGGTCCTGTACAACTCCTGTCTAAATGAGCCCAATGACAGGACTGTTAACCTGGCTGATATTTCCAGAGAGTCTGAAACAGCATCTTCTGCTTTATGAGACATATAAATGCTTTATGAGACATACAAGTTCCCAACAGATGTTGCTGCACATCTGCTCTGCACAGGCAGCTCCTGGTTACCTCCCAACCAACTTTGCTTACAGGCAACTTGGCCCTACCAACTGTGTGCCCACATCTGTACAGTTTTGTGACCAGCAATAAGCCTTGCACTTCTGCAATCTTGATGAGATTTGGTGAGCCAGGGACCCCTGCACCATGCCCCGTTGTGCAACACAGGCATCCCAAACACTGCCCACTGGCAGCTGAGACCCAGGACTGAGCCCTTGAAGGATGTCTATAGATGGCCATCAGTTCTCTTTACTGGTACAGAGATGTAATTTCATGTGTTATGGGACCAGGTAAGGCAGGAGAGGTATGGACACTCTGACCTGCAAATGCATCATCTCTTCATCCTGGAAAGTGAGATTCTGCTTTTTACCAGCTTCCCTTTCACGCTGGCCAATGTGAGACACACAGGTCTCAGAGGACACTCTTAGAGGTAAAAATGCTATGCTTGTCCATTGTTGAACTTCTGAGCTGTTCATTCCTGCCCTTTCCTCCTACCCCAAACAGTGAAATGTTTGCTGGCACTGTCCAGGAGTTCATCTGTTGGCATTTTAATATGCATGTGTACGATCATCCAGTTGCTACAATTACACTGTGGGAATCTTGTTCCTAAAAATACACCAATCTCTGCTGCTCTCCAACACTAGCATGAGATAATGTATCATGTTCCCTGCTTGCCAGTGACACACAGGATGAAGGTAATCAATACAGCTGGTAATACATAAAAGACAACAACAATTATAATTACAACTGATTTCCCTTTCACTTAAAAACATAATCTTCTAGCCTACATTATCACAGCTTCAGCTGTACAATGCATTAAAACAATCGTGCTTCCCTTTGCTAAATAGAATCCTGTTATTTTGCCTGAGAGCATCTTTTGAATAGCTCGAAGAGGTCAGGTTATTATGGGAACCCTAAACCAGTTCATACTCCAGCAGGTGCTCAGTTGCTATCAGTGTACTTCCACCGAAATCAAAAGACATCTACCTGTTTGCATCACTCAGGAGGTGATTGCTGTATTTTGTCTAGGAAAATGTGTGTGCACATCATCTTTTGAATTCAAGGTGCAGCAAACAACTCCCTGCTAAGAAGCTTGATCTTCCCTGTTCCAGCTTCTCTTCTGCATTATTTAAATTGCAGGTGAAAGCACTGTGAGTCAGTGAAGGCCGCAAAAAATTGACGGAATGCCATTCAATTTTTACTATTTAAAAAAATAATATTTTGGAAGTATTTTGCGTTACAACTAGCCCCTCTGATCCCAGAGGAGCTACTCACAGTGTATGGCATTACTCAATCTTACTGTTGGATATTCTGTTCCAAAATAACTTCTGCCTGGTGAGTGAAGGAGGGGGCCTGGGAGTCTGAACTTCAATGTTGTAGCCAAAAGTCACAGTGATGAGACATTAGGTGTGTGCATATCCGTATATTCCAAATTACAGCACTGATTGCTGAGAAACTGTTGTTACATCTCTGTTCTTCCCTCTCCCTGCCCATAGAATAACAGCAGTAATACTGGAAATGGCAAGGAGCGTTCATGAATTAACACGAATTGAAAAGTTTATCAGTGCTTTGAAGTTCTTCAGTGGGTGGCGCTAAATAAAGTACACCTTGGTCGGTGTCTGTAGAAGACACATAAAGCTGTGAAGCAACAGGAGAATTCCTCTGGCTGTGGGGTTTTGTCGTGGTTTAACCCCAGTTGGCAACTAAGCACCACACAGCCGCTTGCTCACCCTCCAGCCTCCCCGGTGGGATGGGGGAGAGGATCGGAAGGGCAGAAGTAAGAAAACTCGTGGGTTGAGATAAGAACAGTTTAATACTTGAAATAGAATAATAATAAGAAGAACAACAATAATAATAAATTGTAATGAAGAGGAAAACAACGAGAGAGAGAGAGGGAGGAACAAAATCCAGAAAAAACAAGTGATGTAATCGCTCACCACCCGCTGACTGACACCCAGCCCATCCCCAAGCAGTGACTGCTGCCCCCCAGCCAACTCCCCCCAGTATATGTACTGAGCATGACATCGTATGGTATGGAATATCCCTTTGGTCAGTTGGGTCAGCTGTCTTGGCTGTGCCCCCTCCCAGCTTCTTGTGCACCTGGCAGAGCATGGGAAGCTGAAAAGTCCTTGAGTAGTGTAAACACTACTTAGCAACAACTAAAACATCAGTGTGTTATCAACATTATTCTCATACTAAATCCAAAACACAGCACTATACCAACTACTAGGAAGAAAATTAACTCTATCCCAGCCGAAACCAGGACAGGTTTCCAGCAATGTGGAAACACCTGAGAAAAGGCAGTGGAAATGGAGGGGGATGGGTGTGGAAGCTGAGTTCTGCACCTGTGCAATAATCCACAGGTGCTCCCAGCTTTGCCCCTCAGAGTCTGTTTTGTAGCCATTGCAGCTCATTGTATCTTTCTTCCAAAGCTGGGGTATAAAAGGAACACCATTATCCTCGTTGCGGCCTTTGTATTTTTAAATTAAAATATTTCATTTTTCCCTGGAGATTGTAGTAAACCTGTTGCTTTCCCAAGAATGTTTCTTCTACCTAGAGCCATATTCTATCCTTAGTTCTGGTCTGGATCTCTTCTAGACAGTGATTATCTTTCCCATTGAACAGAAAATTTCTTTGAGAGCAGCCAGGAAAGAATTCTGTTTGCCTCTTTGAGCATGCAGTGCCGGAGCTGCTACTGTAGCTTGTCATACATTACAGTACTGTCAGCACTGGCTTTTCTCCCATCACAAGGGCTTTTGGAGCCAGGCGAAGGCAGAGCTACTGAGCACTCTCGGAAACCTCCAGCATCCCCATCAGCGCTTGGCGACAGGCTGCTCCACGGCATGGAGCTCTGCCTCTCTGCTCGATCGAAGCAACACCTGCCCACTGCCTCTGGTCACCAAGGGAGCGTGACTCTTTGCTGTTAGTATCAGATTGCCTAGTACTGAAATCCTCTTCTTTTCTCTGCTGCTGCTATTTACTGTTCAGCTTCAGTGAAGTTTTTCTAATTAACCAGGCTTTTGTTCCCTACCTTTCAGAGTCGCAAGGAAGGAGTTCTGCAAACGAGGAGTCAGCGTAGCTCTGTTTCGCTGTTGCTTCTGACTGCTGAGGGAGACTTGCAGGTCTCCTTCTGCCAGCTGGGAAGAGAGCTGCTGAAAGACACCTCCTTCTCAGGGCCTTTCACAGAATTACACCCCCAGCATCACAGCCCTGGTCTAGCAAGGCACCAGTGTGAAAACTGAAGCCTTAAAACCTGAACAGCATGAGAAATGTGTAACCTTTGGAGAATGCTGGAACCGACGTGAATGTTTCAGAGCCAGCCTCTATTCTTAGAAGAGTGGTGAAAGTCATAATTTAAAAATAAGATCCAGTGCAGTGCTAGCAAAGAGTCATATTTGTGGTATTCCTGTGAGTAGATCTCTCAACATGAATTGGCTTGACTTCAAGCTCAGAAACGCTCCACCAAAATAAGGCCCAGCTGTGAGGCGTCCGTAGTACTGGCCTGAATGGGAGAGAAGTACACATGGCACTTGCTACATCAGGTGCTCTCAATGGGGTGGGTGACCACTTCCCTTCCTTCCCCCCAAAACTCATGCCTGTAGTTTTCTCGTGTTACAGGTCAAACAGGAGCTTTTCAAGGGCCTCTGTAGGAGTTAGGCAATGCAAGTGGTGAAATTGGATGTATATATTCCCCCTTTTGGAAATCCCCCCGGGTACTTAGGTGGCTGCTGTTGTTCTGCTGTCTGGTGGGGAATAGATGCTGCCTTTACAGCCGTTTCTGTGTGTATTTACCTCTGTCCTCCTCCTTGTTTCTGGTTGGCATCTAGGCTACCTAGTACTGTGTTTTAACTAGGAATCTCTAGATGTCTTAACATATTCCCTTTTAGGATTGTGTGTAGTAAACAAAGGGCCAATTTCACTCTGGCTTTGAGCGGGGATGGCCACAGATCTATGCTCATGGGTTAGAGCTAGGATGACCTGTGTGGGGAGCATCTGATTCATCATCATTTTATCGGGAGAAGAAACACAGAACTAGTTGTATTCAAATCCTGTTCATCTGCTGCTTCAGTGCTGTTTGGATTTTGAGGTTTCTCTCAGAAACCTCAGTCATTTTTTACAGCCACAACTGGATGTAATCCTTTCCCGTTTGGGTCATGCAGAATTTTTCCAATAGCTGTAACTGAGAGAAGCTGAGACCTTAAAGTTTCCTCTTGCATTTACTGAGGTCAATGGGAACTTTAGTTAGGATCATGCCAACAAGCGAAACACTGGATCTCATAATAACATATCTCTGGAGCTGATCTGGTGGTTTTACTCACCATGTAACCCTCACCCATGAATCCCGTCCCACTGGAGTGAACTGAAGCGCGTGTGTGAGTTACACTGCTGACGGGCTGTTTTATCCTATGCAAAAGTGATCAGCCACCTGTGTCTCATGGCCTGGCCGTAAGGTCTGAGTCGTGCCTGTTAACTCCTGAGGCTTACACTGCCCAGTGATGTCAGCGGGAGTCTTGCATGAGTAAGCAAGCTATTCTTTCCTCTAATGAAGTTATTTGATTGTTCTGTATACTGCATTTAAACTGCAAAGGAGTTTTACACAAGCTGCTACCAAAGCCATACATCTCATTCCAAAGTTTCACACTGCAGTTTTATGAGGGAAAGATTATGAGGTAAAGAGTTAGCAACATCTGAAAAACGGTCAGAAGATAAAAGAAGCCAGAAGTTAAAGA
Organism: Fulmarus glacialis; assembly: GCF_000690835.1. Lineage (NCBI taxonomy): Eukaryota > Metazoa > Chordata > Aves > Procellariiformes > Procellariidae > Fulmarus > Fulmarus glacialis. Next base: position 19,487 of record NW_009210323.1, read on the forward strand.
AGTCAAGAGGGTGTGTAATGAGCATTAATAATTCGGATAAAAGACAGAACAACCTAGTGAAGATTTCATGTTTTATTGTTATTAAAAGTTCATTATGAAATTGGCACAACACATAAAAATAGATCTGTGGTGAATGATACATACTACTATTATTGCCAGGTCATTTCGTGCACACCCTCGCTTTTTAAAATCAGAAGGTAACGAATATAAGACATTTCATTGGCTAACTGCGAAACCGGTGTTACTGCAGCAGAGAGAGGCTGTGCTTTCTGTTGGCTCTATCAAATGGATAAAGCAGACAGAAATAGTCCTCTATTCATACTTAAAAATAAATTCAGGAGAATGAAAGAACAGATTTTTAGGGTATGCCCCAGCTGAAAATAACTGGAGAGGTAGAGCTAGAAATACCCCTTTTCCTATGGACCTATTTCCATGAAAGTCAAAGGGATTTTTGCCATGGATTTTAAAAGCAGCAGGATATAGTTATTTGTTGACAGACAGATGGAGAGGCCTAGCAACAGAAGCTAGGGAGGACCTGTGGCAAAGTGTGAGTTTATTATTTTGATCTTGCACATGCTGCTGAATCTCCTTGTTGTAGTAATTGTGTATGTTCATAACAGCAGTGATTGCTGGGAGGAGCTGGGAGGGTGTATCAAAGCCAGATAAAGCGTCTGCAGCTCATTTTTTCTCCCCGTTTGGGTTGGCTTTGGTTCTAACCCCACACACCATTCATTGCAAAGTGACTTACCCGTACGCTTTCTGATCCACGTGAGAAAATCAGAACAATATCCATGATTACAAAAAATCTCACCAGGTCACTAACTGTTCCTAGACTTGTGTAGCTTTTCTTCCTAACTTCTGTGCTTATCACAGTGAGCATTTAGGGCTGCCCTCAGCCTGACTCTTATTCCTCATACATCAATTCCAGGGGTGCTGGGAGGTTGCTTAGAGCCGCCACAAACTGGCTCAGCAGAATTGCGGTTCTGCAGTTTTCTGCATGGAAAGGTCACTGTAACCAGCCTCAGTGCAGAAAGCAGTGCTGTGGATTTCTGTGGGGAGCACTTCTCGTGGATGGGAGGCAAGATGAGCCCCTCAAATACACTGCTTCAATGTCTGGGGGAAAAAAATACCTTAGCGGGATGGCTACTCGTAAATTTTCCTGTTATTTATTTGCGAGCCTCTTTTAAAGAAGGCAAGTAGGAACATGAACCCATTCATGCTTTCCAAACTTGTAAGCAACGCTGTTTTTTTGCTGTGTGTCCTGGTATGGGGTTGCAGAAGGTGGCAGCTAACTATGTATGTGGCAAATGCCCATCCGTGGGAAACTGTCACGCAGCTCCACAGCCTGTGCTCTTGGCTGGCTCTGAAATGCCCACTACCTCCCTCTGAACTCGTGCTCTGTTAGGACCACAGCATGTCATGCTACCCCAACCCTACTACCAAGCTTGAGAGCGCTGTGGCTACTCTGTTCTTGTTTCCTCCACAGTGAATAGTTTTAAATCCCGGAAGATAAAAATCTCAGTGCTGCTCTCTTACATTAAAATCTTAGGGCTTCAGTCTCAGCCTCACAGCAGGAGAGTGACAGGGGTGGAAAGCTGGCACAGCAGAATGGTGAATCAGGCTCTCCCTTTGGTTTTCAGGCTGTTTACTCAAAACAGCCCTTGAGAAAGATGCTATGCCTCAAGCAGATGTCACATTCAACCGGTTTAGCAGTATTACGCCTATTTCTTCTCAAGCTAGTCAAGGAGGGGAGGAAGAATATAATATATGTTAGTGCAAGTTCACATAGACAACCTATGAATATTTAGTACAAAATGTTCTTTCAAGGTGGGGCAAACATTTCTAATTGTGACACAAAAAGAAGGTATTTTGTAACATTTTTAACAACTCAGCTGTGAAAAAGCGTTTATGTGAAATATGTTTAGACACAGACTACCTCACATGATACTGAAGTATTTCAAGGCTCTTTCTGAGTAGGCAATAACCTATTTTTTTCTTTTTTTTTTCATTAAATCAGCTTTATCACAGCCAATTCCAAACATGACTAAATAATTTGGTCATGTTTTTGTCGTTGGTGATTTTACTTTTTCCTCTTTGGAAAAAATAAAGCTATGCTAAGTTGAGGGATTCCACTCCACATGGGTTTTACCCATTCAAGGCTTCTTTCATTTCAGAATTAATTTCCTCATTCAGAGGAAACCACAGAAATATTCAGCTAATAAATTCTAGAATAAGATTTCAAAAGTTGGTTCACATACTCACTTAGTCCTGAAGAATTGCAGCTTCCAAGAAGCTCACAGACTACTTGTCCCTACTGAAAAACATTTTGAAAACCTGGCCCAATTTGGAAACAGTCTTATTTCAGGTCTGGTAGGGTATATATCCAAAACAGAGGATCTGAATAATCCCTAAATTATGGAGACCAAAGAATTCAGATACAAATTTTGCAGCACGGTCTCCCATCTTAAACGTTTGGATTTGGCTCAAAGTCCAACTGAACAGAAAAGTTTAAGGCCTCAGTTTTCTCTGACTTACACCGCACATCAGAGTGTTCAGCAGTAGCTTCTGAACGCGGTCAGCCAGCGTAAACCAAGCATGCGTGCAACAGCCATTGGATATGTAGACATCATCCTTCCTTCGCCTGCCATAGCCTGGTACTGCCCAAGAGCAAAAGAAAAATAAAAAGGCTTCCAAGCTGGTGTTAGACAGACAAATAGATGTGGAAGCCGTAACTGTGACTTTCTGCCCTTTCCTGAGCTCTCAGCCAAACCACAACCCATCAGAAGTGGGTTCATAGCCCTTCTTGCCTCGAAGCCTGGCTCAGAAACCACAACAGGGCAGAATCAGGTGGTGGGCGCTGTGGTTGGTGGAGTTATGCAAAGGCAAAACCAGAATCGGGTTCAAAAAAGCATTTTCCCGAGACAGAAAACTACTAGAGCAGGAAGAAATGGGAGTGCCCAGTAGAGCGGGTGGGAACAGAGGCAGGGCAGTATCATTGGGCCGTGCTCCTGACAAAGACGCCGCTGACATGGTGGTGCATCGAGTTCATCTCAGCATCCCTGGCCTAGGTGCTGTGCTGTGCCAAGCCAAGCAGGACAGGAAAAGTCCGAGGGCTGCGCTAAGCTACTCCCGCTACCAGGAATCCCAAGCAGCTGAAAATGCAAGTCAGCCAAATCCCCTTTTTCTGGGCTACAGTAAAGGCATGGAGGGGAAATCTCTACTGGCGTTGTGCTGTCAGGGAGATCCCTTTTGGTTTTGTGCTACTGTAGGGTCATGGTGCTACTTACTCTCTCCAGCCTCCTACTTTATGGCCCACTAGACTAGCAGGACAGCCTAAGGCAACGGCACTGCATCAGCAAACCTGGCTTTACATATCTAGTTGGAGAAAGCGCTACGCAGGGAGGGTGCTAAATACCTTTCCAAACAGAATTCATCTTCTGCCTGCATCTGCTTTGGAACCATAGAGCATTTCCAAGCTGGAGAAAAATCCAAACACCTCATGTAGAAGCACCTTTCCCTTGGATTTTTATTATCATCATCATAATTTTTAAGAATATATTTTGTACCGAAACACTGTCAGCATTCTTTATACAATGGAAAATGACACAGTCATCATGTATCATATGAAAGAGTAAAAACAGAGCAAGACAGGAACATTTCATCTGGAGTACAAATAGAATCTGATGTACAACTTAAAAGCCACACACCAGATAAAAAGATCATCTGGAAAACAACAGGTTCTCTCTTAATTTGGAAAAAGGAGGAAAAGTCAGGGAATGTCAATGTTAAGGCTAAAAATTCCATTTTTAACTTGTATTTTGTAGGTGGCAGCCCGATTCTTAACTCATCTGCAGCAGCAGCAACACCCCCCTGGCTTTACAAAAGAGATTTGCACTTGCATGAAATAATAATCAGGCTTCTATGCTCGGAGGACTCTGATTGACCTCAACAGGCTTTGGACTAGAGCCACAGTTGGAATTTCAGCTTGCAGTCTAAGGCTTCTTAACTGCAGGCCAAATTAGCGCAAAATGAGGCTTTGCAACTGGCATTCTACCCTTAACTTTGGATATTCCAGTTCTGGTTGCTTTAAACCACAGCTTTATTACAAGTTTAACATAGTTCTGTTTGTGAGATTCTTCTCTCTCTCTCTTTTTTTTTTTTTTTAAATACTGTGCTACAAAGGATGTTTTTGTATTCTGTGTCTTAGAAAGTCCCTATATTACATGTTTTCAAAATTGCCTAAATATATGTTTATATCATGATTATAACTACTCAGAAAGACTTGCTATAGTCTATTGTGAGCAGCCAAGGAAAAAAGTGTATTTAGTCCTAAAGAAGTCAAGAAAAGTGGCTGTGTTCATTTATAGTGTAGCGCAATGACTGTGTTTATACAGCTATACCTACTATTTAAAAAGCTACTTGAGAAGTTATTATTCATGTGCAGTAGCTGATTTTCAAGCATTAATAACTTGGCTGTCTAGACAAGTTTTAATTGTCATATCAAAGGCCGAATATGTTCTCAAACAAGTGCAAAAAATCTCCCATCTCCCTTGGAAAGAGGTTGGTTCTCTTTCTGAACTAAGAGACTGCCAAATTTAACTTTTTCTCAGGTTATAAAAGTACAGTTAAACCTACAAATTTGCTGTTTAAGTTTTTAAAACGGATCAACTTTAACTCAAACCTATCCTGTGCAGCAAAGTTAGTAAGCCCTGAAAAACAGTTTCTAGTGAATATGCAAAGAGTTCCCCCCACCCCCACCAACTACCATGCCCACATTTTCCCAGGGCCTAGAGGGCTCCATTAAAATGTAACTAAATGTTCAATAGGAAACATGATTTTTCAAGAATCGTATGTAAAGTTTACCCAAAGAACCTAAGACATTTTGTACATTCAAAATGTTTACACTTTGCTGTTCTTAACCATCAGTAAGATTGTTCATTTTTACTAATAATACATACAATGAGTATAAATAAATAAACTACAGATAAGCTTTAAAAATTGTATTAACAATACATTGTGCAAAAACTCGTAACGATCTACATTCTATGCAAATACCCTGACTAAAATATACAGGCTGTGTCCTCACACCCTCATTCAGTTTTTGCACAGTCCTTGGGCCAAATCAGCGGCTGGGAGCAATCAGGAAAATTCCATTGCAAGCCATGGAGGTAATGCTGATTTACACCAGCAGAAGAGCTGACCCCTGGGCGTGTGCAAAAATCCCATAGAAATCAGTGGGAATTGTGCTTGACTAAGGACTAGACAGTTTGATTGTACCCCGTTAAAGTGAGTGGGAGTTTTGCCATTGATTTCCATGGAACCAGGCTCAGGCCCCGGGTAAGGACATCAGCACGTGGCCCTATGTTGTGCTACACTACTCCACTTCAGTGCAGAAACAGTATTTGCAAAAGAAAACTTTTTTTTGTTGTCACTGCTGTTCGGTTTTAGCGCTGCATTTCAGAAATTGCCTTTCTGTGAGATTTGAAACAAGACTGCAAGTCTTTCTGAATCCATTCCAATTAGCTTATCCAGCACAGGTGGGCTATTCTGATCCAAGAAAAATGGCTCAATGTCTATTAACCAACAATGTTCTTCATTAGGATAAACAACAGCCCGGTTCATCGGCACAGGAGTGAAGAACTGCAAGCGGAAAAGGAACGGGGCAGCCTTCCTACCATAGCTGTGTCCAGAGCCGGCTGTCACTTCTCCAAACGGACGATGGCACCTGAGCCGGTTTGGAATCTGCAGTCCTAAAAAGCTCAGCCAAGTTTTGTAAGCTGAAGATCTCCATTTATCTTTATCGTGTCAATTGCTGACAGTGTTTCAATACGGTGGTAAAAATCAAAAAGCTGATGTCCATCCACAAATATTCTAAAACGGGGATGCTCGCAAAGTATCTCAACCTGTAAAAATAAAATGATGAAGCATGTTGTTCAGTGTAACTGGGAAGTTACTTCACAGAATACAAAAAGCACTCCATTAGCCTTCAGGTAGTGTTGATGCGGTTACACATTTTGCTACTTATGTGCCACTTAACAGGCAGGGCTGAGACCAGTTTGCCTCCATGACACCAAGTTACACTATGATGGATCTGGTCTTACTTCACAGGGACGTTAATCCAATCTCACACTGTCATGACAGGAAGGACTCTGGAACCCAGTCCCACTGGCATCGGGGGGGGGGTCCCTCTTGGAATAATGCCAGAAACAGACTCAAACTGCTAATTACAGGGGGAAGAAATTGTATCTCCAACCCAAATCTTGCATTCCTTGCTACAGAATTTTTTTTGCTGCAGAATGAGGGGACAGTTCCCTCTGCAATGCTTTCCACACTTCCATTAATTTACTGGAAGGGAGCAAACACAAGAGGAGGGATAGATTTGCCCTCCCCCCCCCTCATACTCACACAGCTGCTGCAAAACTAAAAAGCCTTCACTACTGTGGCTGCAGACAGCCCGGGACTCCCTGTTGGACTAGACTCCATGCTGGGGCTGCAGTGAGGGAAATGCGGTGCAGGATGGCTTGAATTCAGCTAGGCAGTTCGCACGAGGCACAAACAGGATCAGGGAGGGCCACAGCTCATCCCTCCTCCTACAGCCCTGCAGAAATGCTCTGGAAAAGCAACAAAGCCTGGAGCTGAACAGGCTTGGACAGGTCAGGAGATTCCTGATGTTAGGGGTGGCTTGAGAAGATGCCCTGTAGTTAAGCTTTGCTGCAGCTGCCCCGGCAGGAAGCAGGGATACGAGGGCACAGAACATGCGCTTCTCGTACAGGCCCTCGGAGACCTCCAGGTCCAGACAGGCTAAGAAGAAAATCTGCAGGGAAGCCACATGTAAATCCTGGGTCATTTCAAGAGGCTGGTAGTCTGGAGTGAAGTGCTGCTTCCAGGCACTTGACTGTGCTGCTATTACAGCGTATAAAAATGGGAACGGGGCCAGTGATAAACTGAGTGAGCCAAAGCCTGACTGACTTAGGGCACGTTGCAGTGGGAGAAGCAGCAGCAGACAGTCCAGGAGAGCTTAAGCTCCTGGGGACCTGGTAGCACACCACATAACAGGGAAGCGCCTGTGCTGCCACGTCGCTCCTGTGTCACTGCGGCAGGCGCATCCAGCCTTAGGCCTTGTTATGTAAAAGATATGGTTAGCCTCAACACTGCTTACGATCCATGTCAGATCACCCTGGGCCACGCCAGAACGATAATTGGACTGGATCACAAGTAATTGGCAAGAACACTTAATAGTCTAATTCATTCAGTGAGAGGGAGACCATCAAAGGTACAAAGTCAATTGGGAGCCTAAATTCCATTTGTGCAGTTGGGGAAAAAAGAGGGAAAAAAAAAAGAAGAAAAAGAACAACAACTCCCTTTCTATAGTATCTCATGCCAAACATGCAATATTGCTGTCCTCGAACGTCAACTGTCATTAGTGGGACACCCACAAAACATGCTCTGGGTAATTTGTCTGGCTTGTCTGAGGGCCCAGCCACCACCCACCGCAGCCGGCAGTATAACCCTCTCAGCCAGAGCAGGACCAAGCCTCCAAGCCCTTTCAAGTGCATTTCCCACACGCACCAAAGGGTGTTGCCAGTTCTGATGGGAGAGTTTGTAGAAGCAAGTAGAGCGCAACCAATGCGCAGCAAAACCAGTCATAAACACCCTCTCAAAGCCCAAGCATCTGGGGAGACAGTGAGCTTTTGGGGTTGGGGGAGATTATCTTGGGGGCAAGAAGGATTAAGAGAGTTTGGCAGCTGGTCAGAGCATTGGCATTTAGCAGAGGGGCCAGCGAGGTTTCGTAAGAGGGGCGGGGAGGAGGAGGAGGGTTTTTCTGGGTCAGCCGCATGGAGAAGGCATGCAGCCTTTTTTCCTCAACGTTGTGAAGCCGCTGAGAGAGAAGCAGCCCTCTGCAGCTGCATACATTCTTAGTCCTGATTTGCAAAGACATCTTCACATAACCATAAACACTACAGATGGGAATTTGCTTCTAGGTCAATCCAGTCCATCCCTTGCACCACAGCATTTCCACGTACACCATTTTCAAGTGACTACAGACTTAAATTTGACAGGAGATTTAATCCTAGGGTTCAGAAAAGAATACCACTATTGCTTAGCTGTTTAATCTGCTAACACGAAGGGCTATGGTCAACCTCAGCGTAACATCCCTGGAGACAAAGGATGAACAAGATCCTTATTAGCTGCACTAAATTGCAAACACTATGTCCATTAAAAAAGCCATCAAAACATATGGCAGTCCCACAAAGTATTTACATTCTTCAGTAATAACTTGTAATGCACTAATAACATAGAGGTACTTTTTAATTTATAGCTATAAAACTAAGCTGAGGAAGTGTGCTTCATCACACGGTATTACAACCTCCGACTTGTCATAGCACCGCGGTGAGGTGTTCACAGCCCCATCCGAACTGCCTGCAGTCGCAGGCAGCACCGGGACTCCGCGCAACTTCTGATCGATACAAACAATCCGGCAACCGGTGTCTCAACCAGAGAAGTGTGGGCTACACTGTGATTTCCCGAGAGGCAAGTCAGGTTCTGCTACGACTCTGATCATATTACACTTTATCAGATACGGCGCATGCCACTGTCATCCTGGTACTCACCCTAAAAGGCTGGTCTGGTATAAATGGAAAGTAAGGAATAGACGATTGCTCTTCCCCCCATTCGCCGGCTACACATGAGTTTCTGACAAACTGTCTGTCTGTAAACACGGCTTTCAGTTCAATAGCTACATCCGCAGGAGGATCTTCCGACTCCCCGCAAGTCAGACTGATGCCAAAGCTGCAACACAAACAGAATGGCTCTCCTTCAGCCAGAAACAAGCAAATAAGCCCCAAATGCCGCCGGTTTCATTTCTCAGCTTATTAAAGCCATTGATAGAATAGCAGCATGGGGAGGGGTGACAGCTCAGGTCGTTCGGGGAATGCTCTGAAAGCTCAGCAGGGACAAGAACATGGTTATAGCATATATATATGTGTGTGTGTGTGTGTGTGTGCATGTGCATGTTCATATGCTCTATATGCTCCTTTACTCCCAAGTGAAATGTTGGGAAACAGGCTCCTTTAAAGAAATGCCCCCTCTATGGGTCAAAGGAGAAATCAGCACGCTATATTTAAAATGATAAAAATAATCCCCCTCTAGAAAGGAGGGATCCGTGTGTATGTGTGTGTTTGTGCGTGTGGCCTCCCCCCCTCGCCCCCTCCCCCCCGGGCCCAGCGCCCCCGGGGCGGGCAGCCCTGCCCGGGTGTTACCTCTCGGGGTTGAGGTCCACTATGGCCATAACTAAGATCTTCTTTCCCGGCCTCATTCCTCCTTTGATGTGCCCACAGAAGGGGACGATCTGGAAAGGACAGGGGGGAGGGTGGCGAGGGTCACTCGGCATCAGTAGCGGCCGCCG
>NW_009210324.1:0-67854 GCF_000690835.1 Fulmarus glacialis
TCTGCACAACTGGAAGAGTACGATGCGTTTTAAACCTCCTAACCTTAGAAAGCCAGAGCAAGACTCCCTGGCCAACCTTCAAGATATCCTTAAGGTGAGAACATAAAAGCCCATTGACAAATCCGGGCGGGTGAATAAAAACTCAAATCAGAAACTGTGTAATGAAAAGAGAGATATACAAAGCATTAATGTTTGTTACCAGCATTAACTCCTTTTTGAAAAGAACTTTACGCAACATAATTGGTTTCTACAGTAGGAAAAAATTATGTGCTACGCACTCCCATAAAAATTCCGCTTATAAAGTAAACGTTTGTGCATCAGAACACCTGAAATGTGCAAGCGTAATTGATAGGAGAGGAGTAACAGGATCAAATTCACACTGTTTAACTGTATATTGCCACTTATTACAGCTGTACACACATATCACTGTGCAGACTGACTGCTGTAGCACAACAGTTTATTTTGCACTTGAAATTTCTGATAAATATTGCCTGGGGATCTCTGCAGGGAACTAACAGAATCCCAGCTGTTGTATTTACTAGCAAGGAAGTTAATGCAACCTTCCTTTGGACAATTCAAATTAAAGCACTGGGCCATAATTATGCATCAAGCAAGAATGATGACACAGATGATCTTCGTGTTCTCTCGCCATTGAAGAAAGCTACGTTATAATTAGTGTTGCAAGCAAGAAAATGTGTTGCTACAGCTTTGAAACTCCTCATACTTTAATTTGAGCAGATAAGTGCAAAAAATAAGCAATTGCCTAATCTGAATCAAAGGTTTGAATTAAAATTCCCAAGTCTGGAGACTAAGCTGGATTTTCTTATTTAGTTAGTTAAAATGCTGAAAATATGCAGTCAAATTCTATTCCCAGTTATTGTAAGGTTTCTTCAATATATGTGAGAAAGTCTGGTCTATTAAAATTCCTGACTACTACTTCATTAAAAGCTTATGAAACCAAATTTCAAACTCATTCTGCTGCAAGATGCTTATGTCAGAGTGGCACTGCCCCTTTGTGATTGTTTTTTAAATTATACTCAAGTATATGATACACATTCTGCAAACACTCTGAGCATAAACAACATCCCCAAAAGCTAAAATTATCTACATCATAGACTACATATGACTTAGTGAGTCAGCGTAGAAAAAAGTAGCAAAAGAATAAGGTTACAGATACCATTTTACTAGAGAAATTCAGGAGAGTTTATGTCCAACAGTACACATAGCAATCTTTTATTCCTGGCTTTTTTGCATTTACCCTGTATCCCCTAAATTATATTCCTATTTCTGCTTGTTTGCTTGTTTGTTGTCTTTTGTTTCAACTGGATGAAAAATTTTGACCTCCGAATACCACTAGCATTTAGATAGCCCTTTAACTATTTGGTGTTCAGACTACATTAATCTGCTTCAGTTTCCAGTTTGCCAAAGTACATTAAAAGCCTCATATGTTTGTGCAAGATTTAATTCCTTCATGCTTATAAAAGTTTTTAGTTCCTTTATGAAAGGCATATAACATAAAGGGAGTATTTTATAATACTATGTTGCATTCCATAACTTTTATTCAGGACAAAAAATGGGAAGTTACGAGTAGTTCTGGAACATAACAAAACAAAGCTTAAAGAGAACCCCAAAAATCTGCAAAGTACCTTGCACTTGCCTTGCAAGATTTTACAAGGAACATTCAAAACAGGCACCATTCAGTGTCTTATTTTTTGAAAATCCAAACTCATTGGACCTCCAAGAGAAATCTGCTCTGGAGAGAGGGATACCCTTACACAATTCAAATGTTGACTCGGCCTCTGGGCCATGATCAGTCTCTGGCTCTCTTTTATTTAGCAATATAGAGTTATATTCACCTGTCACTTCTGGAATTTTTAGACCATATTTATACAGTACACAGGCACAGGCTGAGAGTTAAAGACATAGCATTACCTAGTTGTGGGGAGATTTAAACCAATAAAATACTGTATAAACAGAAAAATAACTACAGTGATCATATAATTATTTATACGGTTGTTAAATCTTACAACAACACGCAAAGTTCTTACAGAAGAACCCAACTAAATAATTCAGTGTACATTGATTTGCAGTGACTGAGGATTAGGGTTCACTGCTGTCCATTTAATTGTGCAAAGAGGTTGTGCTACATGGAATGTCACAGCCCAGAGGAGCAAAAAGTGGAGTGAGTAAAAGTGGATTAAGAAATGAGGGCAAAGATAACTAGTAGAATGTTTCAAATGTATAGACAAAGGGAAAGAACTCTTAGAAAAAAAGTTGCATAAGAAAGTTGCCTCATGATTTGGTAATGGTCTTGATGCAGGAGAAAAAAATGGAAAAGAGGATGAAGTCAGGATTTCATGGCTTATAAAAACCTCTGCCCAGTAATACTGTACACGAAAAAAAAAACAGAAGAAAAACACAAAATTAATCATCAACAGCATTGTAAATAATTTCACAAGCTAAAGGAGAGGTCTTACAGGAGGATGAATAGCTGTACTACACGTTTAAAAAATGCAGTTTGATGAGATCTAGATATTGGAGAAAATGCAAATAAACTTTCAATAGATTGACATGGAAGTTGAGTAAAAAGTCTGGAGTCAATATTACTGTAGTCAAATAAGATATGACCAGGGTAGTCTAATTTTAAAATATGGGTGGACAGGAATATTTTTCTATAAATGTCTGCTCACATTTCTAAGTTCCTATATTCCTACTCATCACTAATGTCTGGTTTCAGCAAGTCTATACATGTATATTAAGACTGTATTGTGTTTAACACAGGTGACTACAGTGAGTTCAGATGTGCAAATATAACCTTATTGTTTTATTTTAATTGGGAAAACACAAAAATTTGATTCGGGTACATTAAAATCAGTTAATGGGCTGCCAACAATATACAGGTATATTGTGTGAGATCTTAGCCCTGTTGGATGTTTTACTAAGGCAACAGGTTGTATATTTTTAATTTAACTTTTGACATTTCTCTCTGGATTTTCCATTTGTTTTATTACAATAAGAAGAATTGTGTTAATATAATACAAACATTATTTTTGCCAGGTACGTTCCATGTGATGTTCCATAATTAGAAAATAAAATTTTAAAAAATTAAGAATCTAAGATAAAACAGAAATTATTATCAAGCATTATTAATGGGCATTGGATATATTTGTTGTGTAAGTAATGAATATTGCAATGATTACTGATACAGTTTCCTGATAATTACACTAAATACATTGCACACCAAATAGCAAAGAAGCAGACCCAACAATTTTTGCATAATTCAGAATATATTCAGACATAATTCGAAAGGAACATGTATCAAATTTAACATGAAAAAGTCCTTTGAGGTATAAATGATACCTATTAACATGCAATGCTGGTTAAATGTGGGATGAGAATTGACAGAGTTCATAGTAAGTATCCAAGAGGAATGAGGTAGCTGAGGAAGAAGCTGGTGTTCTCTGAGCCAAGAACTCAAACACACAGGTGTTTGAGAAACATCACACTATCTTCAGTGATCTCAAGAGCCTCACCTTTGTGTGCCACTCAGAAGAGCAGCATTCCTACAATTTCCCCATTGCCCCCTCCCACCCCCCCTTTTTTTTTTCTTAGTACTAGCTTATGTAAAATTATCTAGGGAAGAATCTTACACTGGCTATCCTCTACGTTTTTCTCCTTTAGCACGCAGAAAGTGAAAAAAAAAAATCATAACTATTTCCCTAGCAAATGAGGTAACATATCAAACAAAAATGAGGTAACATAAAACAAGTGAGAATCTTGCAATAGGAAGTCGATGGGAAGTCTAGTGTCTGATATGAATCCTGTTGAATTTGGCATGAATGTTGATTCTTAATTTTTAAAGTAATTAGTGTTAACTATAAAATTCTGTGTTTCTGTTTACTCATCCAAGCTTCTATTTACCTAGTCATTGTCAAATGCTACAAAAATGCTATTTATAAATGAATCTTTAACCAACTAAAAAGAACATCACTCTACAATCGCTTAATAATAAAACCATTTCAACAAGTCAAGTCACTAAGTACATGAGCAAAGAAGACAGCCTGCAATGTTGAAACTATACCTTAATTTGTGAGAAGAACCATTCAATCTTGTCTTGGGGGCAGGGGGAAGAGAGAAATCTGATCTGAATTTTAAATAAAATTCTACGATGGTAAACTACCTATTCGCACTAATTTTATTTCCATTTCATATCTACCCATCATTCTTGGGTTTACTAGAATAACAAAAGAAACCATTAAACAAAACAAGATGGCGAATTTCGTAGCGTTTCTAACCCTATCAATTTTAAGCACATACAAGCTATGGCAAAACCATACATCAGCTCCTACTGTGCAATGGCTGTTTTATACAGTTTCACTATGTGATGAAAGAAACTAGTTGACATGCATTTACCGTATTAAGCCCTGGCACCTGCATTGCAGACACTAATCAAAGTGCTCCTTCAGAGGGGTGAAAGAATCGCCATTTGTAACGCAATAATTAGGCTGGGTAGAAGGGCCTGAAAAGTAAATCAATCTCGTCTGCTCTCTAAATCTGACACCATTCTCTAGGCAGATTGTTAACATAATGAGACAGAAGCCTACAAGAGGTCCCATAAAAGACCTATGTCTTTTTTTCCCCCTTCCTTTCTTTATACGTGCAATGTTACTAAGAGCATAATTACAGACAATCCTACCCTAAGTCACTGGCATAAAAGCAGCAATTTCTAAGAAGCTCATCAAAAATAAGTTGGCAGAACAGACGGGCTATATAACACAGCAGCAGGCTGACTCTATTTGCCCAACTGGATGAAGATTACTTTAACCTATTCCCTACTAAAATTATCATGATAATGTCTTACAGGGAAAAAGAATAAGTTCCTATAACACGGCAAGAAAATAATTTTGGTGAAATAATCTGATTCTCTGCTCACACTGGGCAAATGAAGAAATTTCACTGAAATCAGTATTATTATTACAATTGTGTGAGAAAAGAATCACGTCCAATGTGGTCACTGTGAATTTTAAAAAGGAAACCAGTAACAGAATAGCAACAGTAATGGTAAATTTCTTAAATGGACAACTTTTTCTTGTACAGCCTTTCAAATTGCAAGAGCGTAATCTGATTTAGTGGCCAAAAATAGCAATTCCATTTTCCTTGGTAAGACAGTTGCACTATAATTGATGCTTTGTGACACCAAAAGCTTAGGAGTCTTTGTTACAGACAACCCCTTGTGGATGTTGCACATACTTATGTAAAAAATCACACAAAAAATATATGAGTAATATATATAAAAAAAAAAAAGTATTCTGCAAGTGGTGGAATGCAGTTAAGTAGATATTTGTGTAAAGCAACAAAACGAATGGGATGAATCTTTCTTCCTTCACAGTCAAATACACATTAGTCATTTTTTTCCCTTATTTACCATAATTTAATTTAATCACTCCTATTTACATGTGTTAACTGTGTGGCCTGGTAATACAGTATTGCCATTGATCGTGACAGGCGCAAGCTTTGTACTAAATCTGCAAGGCCTCTGGACTGCGACTTGTCAGGTTTGCTCTGTCTGAGCTTTCCTGGGACCTGCAGCTTTGTTTTACTTGGTTTAGTTGTGACAGCAATTTCTCTAATTGGCCATGTGGCTATGGCTAATCTATATTACTTTTTTGCGTCTTTTTATGATAGAAGCACAGTTTTGCATAGATAGCAGTAACAAGCAATTATTCTACATGGAATGAGATATTTATGACTCTAACATGATGATGTAGAGAATTACTGGCCTAATATGATAGCAGCAGCCTTGAGAAGTGGGGACACAGCATGTGGCACAGAGGACTTCCAAGTGTAACTTCTAAGGTATATTCAGTTAAATGAGATGCTTTCTAGTTGTTTTGTTTTTTTCTGCTATACATCATACTGGTTCTTTCAAATATCCTTAAAATTCAGGATACTCAACGTGAGTGACAAACACCAATAAAGACCACTCAATAATTACTAAGTTTTTAAAATGCAGATTTCAGTCATATTTCATATGACTACATTCTCTCAATACTTTGATACAATTCATCTCTCTACTTTAGATGTCTAGAAGTTAGGTTTCAGTGCAAGCTAGTCAGCTTGTCTTCTTTGCAGGTATGTTCAGAACATGATCCATGCAGTCTGTCTGACTGATCGTAGAATGAGATGAATTGTGGTTGCTAGGCGCCTACTGCTTTACATGGATTGGGTCATTTGGCTCATATTTGGATGTCTAAATTCAGGTAAGGAAACTTAGTAAGAAAATAAGAAAGGAACAGTGTAAGGGTGTCAGACTTTCTGCAATCTTTCAATAAATGCACAACTTTTTTTAAAGTTTATTTGTGTGCAGGAACTTAAACTTTGCCATCAAAATCTCACACAGACTATCTGCTGTGTGAATCCCATCGTTCAATCAAGATTTTCAAAACAATCTCTTTCCCCGCTTCTGTTTTTTTTACAATATTATAACTTCACATGCTATACTGTTTTGTTGTGGGTGTTTTTTTTTTTTTTTTAATTCAGAAACTCTGCCTTGCAAACTGTAAATACCAAACATAGAAAGAGAGGAAACCATCAACTGCTGAAATGGCTGCACAGCACATCGAAGCTATTAACAGCGCGCAGAAGCTGTATACAGTCATTTAATATGACAGGAAAAATTTAATTGAAAACTGACTTCGGTCTGAAGCCAGGATAAACAGCATTTGGCTAGGACAACACAGGTTAAGTGCTGTAAAACAACAGATTTGACTACATTAGATCAAGTTTTTAGAACTATACTTCACAGAAAGGCAACAAAGTTTCTCCATTCCAACACCATTATAACTGCTCAGCATTGCTTTATCTAGAAAAGCAACACCTACAGAATTGCTTTTATACTACTTACAAGATCTATCAGAACACACTGTTTTAAGTACATTAAGTAACAGCGGATTTGACAGTGTGTGTTAGTTATTTTACTATTTCTTTACTAGTCAAAATGGAGATAATGCAGGGGGTTTTTCAATGGAAGGGAAAGTTATCTTTTTTCTAAAAAATTGAGTTTTGCAATGGGCATTCTACATTTTTATAAGATAGTATCTGTATCATATAATATTACACAGCATTTAAAATTATATTTTAAAATATTTAGTGTATATTTCTCAGTTTTTAATAATTTGTTCATGGCTTTTTTATTGAAAAGAATGTTTTGGTTTGTTTTGTTTTTTCTCAGATGAATTAAATGAAAAAGAATAACCTCTCTATTGATGTACTGCTGTATAAATTTGTGGCTGATTTTTGCATAAAAAGAATATATCAAAAAATCATCTTAATTTTTCTAGGTGGCTGTAACCTTCACTATAGCACACAGCTGTATTTCAGTAAGACAGAACCCAAGTCTCAAATTGTATGTGACAAGCACAACAGTCAAGAAAACCAGACCTTTTCTAGTGCTGTTTTTATGTAAGCTTCCAAATGTATACATACAAATTTGTACATGTATGTGTGTATATATATACACATACAGAATGTTCATGTTTTATTGAATACTTCAAATGAATGCAAGTTTGCAAGTTATGCTGAGCTTGTGTTTTCGTAGGATAATATGCAGAAAGTAAATGCAAAGTGATCACCATAAAGAATGTTTTGCCTTTTGTAAGAACCCTTAGCTGAATTATCAGGGAAAAACAGTATTTCAAGTATATTTCTTAAAGAAAGAAATTAAAATCATTTCAATGAAAAGAACATGAACATAAAAAGACTACAAAGAAAACGGCAACCACGACTTGTTGTATCCTAGAGGAACACATGCCTCTCCTTTCTGGATGGCTGGCAGATAAGAATCTAAATATGCCAAGAGGAGTCAAAATCCCTTTAGAATTTTAAAAATATAGCTAAGGTAAAAATCTCTTCCCCAATGCTGCTGCAAAGCTCTTCTCTGCAGTGCTGATCTTTATTGCACTTTTCGTGCTCCTTTGCGTACTGCCTGAGAGCAGTTTATGCTATGTATGCAAAACACAAGAGAAGATCCTCAACTATTGCCATGAGTTCACACGGATCCAGCACCGCCCTGGGCTGAACACTGTCATTGAACCAGAGCAATCCCAACACTTCTCAGGATTTCAGGTGAAATTTAATCTTTACTGCCCTTAGTATGGCAGACGCATGTTTTGCTCATCCTGCAACGGGGGCAGGGGCAAACATGTGAAAGAAAGCCAGAAGGAAAACAGCTCTGGCTTGCTGCCACCATGAAGAGTAAGGGTAGTGAAAAGCCTGACATGCATCACGCACACCCTCTGGTGTGCACACAGGACTTCTTTCAGGAGCAGCTGGTTTCCGAAGTCTTACAGTACAGCTATGGGCATTTTGCTGTTCCCTTCCTTTTCACACCTGCAGTTTCACAGAGCAACAGGAATAGTGGTTTACAGTAAAAGGTTGTTTTTTTTTTTTTACTCTGATTTTGTCCCTACCTGCAATTCCAAGGAGGTTCAGACAGAGATTTAAAAACAGTGAGTGAGTGTGTGATAACTGGCCTCAATATAATAGCTAGTACATGAAAGTGTACCAATAGGTAGTTCCTTGAGTAACAGAATCAGTAACACCCCCTCCAGGTATGTCTCCTGTTTGAAACGACTTACTTCTAAAAAATACAAGCTCCAGATTATGGTTTCTCGGTTCTTACAGCGTCTCTCTCTCAGTTCTCTCTAGATTCCCTACAGAGTGGGTTTGCCCAACAGTGTTTCCCTCAGTGAGAAGAATAATAGGGTTTTACCCACCGATGTGGCAGTTTATCGTCATGAAACCTTACAGGAACTTAATGTTTGAGACATATATCCCCAGCCAAATTTGACCAAAACTGGCTTCAAAAGTTACTACAGTTGAGAGTCAGGGAGAAAGGCAATGTGATCCCATATACGGAGTTTTCTTAGAAATCCAGGCAAAAAATTCAACAGTTAATATATGAACACTAGAAACTGTTTGAGCGTGTGTATTCTCACAGCTTAAAAGAGAAAGCTGCAGATCTTTCTGACAATCCTGATTCAGTATCTTAGGGTTTTTTTCAGATAAATCAAGAAAGGACTGATGCTACAGAAGTTGACTAAAAACATTAATGAGATCAGTCCATTTTAATTGTTTCAGACTAGCAATTTCCCCTGTAGCTTGAAGGTCTTTGAGAGTGCAAAAAAAATCCAGTTAGAGGCCAAATTCTGTCTCTTGACTGCAAACTGTTAATATAGAATAACTTCTCTGACAGTAGCCCAGCTATTCATTATTTACATTTATGTAACTAACTGCAGATAGGATGTTGACAATTTCTTGCAATTAAGCTGGGAAAAAAAAAAAAACAAAAACAACTCCTATTTAATACTGTGCAAGGCTAAGTCTAATTCAAAAAACAGGACTTGTTCTACACAGCAAAAGCTTTTGTACTGCTTTTTTTAGTTTTCCAGTTGAAAACATGTCCCTGAAGAAATACGGACCCTGGAAAACACGACCCTGAATACGGATGTGTCTTATTTTGGGGTCATGCTTTGAAGAGTAGTTCTTGGTTATTCACAGGCCAAGTGGCTCTGCAGTTAGTTCAAGAAACTATAAATAGTCTGTTTCCAATAGCATTTTGAGATTAAAAAGAGTGACAAGAGTGCATTAAAATTGCAAGGCTTCCATAATCGTTCAATGGCCTAAAACGTTCTGGATCTATTAGCCTGAAGACTACATTTAACTAAGTATTATAGGCAGGTATTAGATATAATCCTCCCAAAAGTTTTGTGTGACAGCCTAAGCTCCCGATTTTCACAAAAGGACCGAGAAAGGTATTTTAGACACTCTTATTCCTACTGACTCTTACTGACATGTTATTAATGTCTCATTTGTGATTTCTGTGGAGAGCCAGCCTGATTTCAAAGGGTGTCGCAATCTGAGAAACACTATAATCTGCGGGAAAGCTTCTGTTAGCTAAAGGCTGGTAACCGTAGAGGAGCCAACAGAAAGGGTCTGCTACCTGCATTTACATTTTATAGCTCAGAGCTCACCTCCAAAGAATAAGAGGAAAGGACAAAAGACAAGAAATTTGTGTTACCACAGACATATTTTTACTGGATAAAAAGCAGACCTTCAGATGTCCACTCAATATATCTGATAGTTAACATAACAAAACAGTAACGGTAGAGGTAAAGGAACAGGTGCCACCAAGGTGTTCAGAGTTTTATGTCAGCCGTCCCTCTGAGACCGCAGGCTACGGGCAGTACCGCAGTACTACAGCCCCGATGCATTACTGGTCTAACCAGCACGGACCTAGTTATCACTGACTTTTGTTGAAGCTACAGGACTTCATGAAATCTGTCACCGTGGAGATGAATCCCTCACTTTTACATGCTAATATGCTCCCTTCAGTTTTCCCTGTGCGCTGTTCTGGGTTTCAGTAAAACCTTTTATCAACGCCATTGTTTTTAACAGATAAAAGAGAGGCCATCAAGGCAAAAACTGACCTTCAACAGAAATTTAATTAAGGGAAAAGCAGCTAATAAATTTGAAGACCTTCTAATTGCAAATTAACCCCTGACTCACCCACCTGATTATCGGTTTAGCTTTGATACTACTTAAATCTCTCCACACTTCTAAAGAAGAACTACCCATCACTCCTCCTAGACAGCATTTGTTCCAATCTGAGAATACAACAGGAAGACTATGGGTCCAGTTACTAAACAGCGATAATAAACCCACCTTAATTGCTTCAATTAGATCATCCACAGGGAATCACTTTACACAACCTATGGGGATTAACAGGCTCTTCATGAAACACTGCAAACAATTACACAGGGATGAGCAACCATCAAGAGCTGGCGGAGAAACAGAAGTTGCTGTCTATAGACAGTTTTCTCAGTTACTCTCTGCACTCATCAGTGGGGAGGAATTATTGTTCACCCAAGTACAAATTCCTAGCCAAGTCTGAGGCAGATTTCTGTAAAAACTGTACACTGGACATCTCCGAGGATCATGCTAATATTAAGCCCAAAAGAAAATGTAGTCTCATCATACTGGATGTGTCACAAGAGCAGGCATTTAGTATTTTGACACCAGCTTTGCTCAGCCTACGTGCCTTGCCCTTTTCAAATTGTGTTCTCCTTGTCGTTTTTGAGAGGTGTTTATTTTGCTTAGCAAGAGAGTCAAACAGTGCAAGTACAGAAAATCAGAGATTAATGTTCATAGAAAGCAAATACAATGGAAGTATTTCTTTTAATGGACAAATATTTAAACTGTTTTAAACTTTATTTGATCATTTTTGTGAAGATGATATTTTTAAGTCACTTCTATTGGCAATGAAACTTCAGAAGATGAGAAAGAAAAGAGTAAACAGTGCTTCCTATATGGCAATTTATATATGTGGGTAGACACATATACATGAACTTAATATACACACACATTGTATGTATCGAAGAATATGCGCATACACAGGAGGACAGTGCGGAAAAATGTGTGTTAAAATTACAAACACCTGAGGGATAATGAACTAATTCTAGAATTGTGTCCTGGGCACCACATCCAAGTGGGAAGGATGCAATCTCCTGAATACAGAAAACTCTGCCTTACAGCTAAAACTCTGGCATCTGCCTGCTCTCATGAGACCATTAAGGACTTTACATGCTTCGGTGAAACTAAGCTTGTAGACTGGAACTTGCCCCCCAACTAAATTTATGGTGGTTGGGTTGAGAAGTCGATTAAAATTCCACAAAATGACAAAGTAGAAGCAGTCTTGTCACAACGTAAGAGGTCACAGTACATCTGGGTTGTGATCAGAAGTGAGACAGAGTATTTTAGCCATAAGAAAATCCCCAGGGCTTTTTAATTTTGCCATATGCCTAGATGAGCCGTATGCCTTGATTATAGTATTTGACAACTTATATACTGTTTCAGGAAAAGGCGGCTTATTCTGAAGCAATGGATTGGCAACAAAAACCTTCTAAGAAGTTCTGGTTGCAAACGATACAATTGCTCTTTAACTGCACCTCAGTCTCAAGCAATTAACTTCGCGTTTAAAATAGCTTTGGGATCTTTTTCTTCCACCTTTTTCTGCTACATGAGACCCTTACTACATGTCACTTACACTGTACTTCCCTGACAAGCTGAAGCTGCAAACAAACAAAAACCCCACTATCTTCCTTTCCTTTCCTAACCAATATTTAATGAAGTACGAAAATACCACAAAATGTCTTTCAGATAACATGCCCCTTTTACCACGGGCTGGAAACAAAAACGCCTAAGATGTAAAATAACATTTAACCTGAAATGTCTTATATGGCCACTTGACAAAGACATTTTTCCCAATGGGTAAACACTGTTTTTTCATTTATTGGTAAGAAAGGAATGGGCCAAATGAATGAACACCTGCACTCAGTCTTTGAATCAGTATACTTGAATAACCCAAATTATCTGCTAGCTCTCCAGAGGCACAGAGGAAAGTTCTAAAAATGTTAGACTGGGTTGGGTTGGTGGCAAGGAATGTTTTTGATCATTTCCAAATGATGAGTGACATCCTAAAGAAGTAAGTATAGAAAGTAGAAAATGATCGCCTGAGAAAAGTAGAATAAAACCAGCATCTGCTTTACAGTCAGACAGACATTACAAAGGACAGATAATGCTTCTAAGACTAATAACATTCCTAGCACTCAAATTGGGGAGAAGAAGATTTTTATCTACTATATGAGCAGTCTCACTATAGATCATTTGCTCTTCCAGACAAGCTTTCACTCCCTCTATCATACCACACTACTTAATTTGCAGCTATTGCGAATTCAGTGTTTCATCTAAGCAAAGTTGGCAGAATTTCTACAGAAATGTAATGTTCACATTGCACAAAAAAAATGTTATTCCACAGTGCAACGGTGACTGAATTTGATGCCCTTTTTTGAATCCTTGTTCTCTGGAGGTTCATATGGGGAAGTAGGAAGCATTTTGAACTTAAGAACTACTCCTTTCAATAGCAGTGACTTTGCTGTGCGGCCTACATTTTGTAAATTCAGGGTTGATTAAGATACCATGTTGCTTCATTTCAGATTTTTATTCTCCAAATTTGTTTCTAATGCCAAGAGCATTTGGAAAGGAAATTTTCAATACTTCAGAAGAAATATACTACAATAAATAGAAGGCATACATCAGACCCCCAGCAAATCAGCTAGAAAGTCAAATCTAAGAATTAAGAAAATATTCTATATTATTTAGTGTATTTTATTAAAAGAATACAATTTTTTTTTCGTGTATAGCAGCATTCAGTTTTTCCCAGTAGTGTTTTCCATTATGGTGGTTTTGGGGTTTGAGGTTGTTTTTTTTTTTTAAAATTCATTACTGTTAAACAATGGTTCTGGTTTTTATGGTAATGGTTATTTTATTTTTGGGTACATAATGAAATCAGATTCACTGCATTAGCTTGACTCTCTGAAGAATGTCTGACCTTGTTTCAACTTAAAAAAAATTTTTGAAAAGAAAAAAAAAAACATGAAACAACATGACAGGAATGCATTCTTTGTCATGTACAAAATTACACACTCAGTGTGAAACAGAAACATGTTCTCCATCTGCAAAGACAAGTGCCTTTGCCATGCCCTTCACTACATAAAGGTTTTACAAAGCTATATCTGCTGCTTGTTTGTATCCTCTTCAACTACATGCTAGATTAAAGCAAATAAAATGTGTATATTTAAGGGGTAACATGTACTATCATCAAAGAGAAAATCTTACTAAGGAAATGGGAAAACCTTTCCAGAAAAAGTGCTGAACATATAGAAGGAATAGTAATTTAAGTAACTAATTTAGCTAGGGATGCTTAGAACTAGAAGTATGACCGAATGAATTGATATTCCAAAACTACAGGGGGTAGAGGCATATCCATTCTCCTCCAAGAAAAAAAGCATGTCTAACTTTTTATTGAATATATACAAAAGAAGTGTTGAAATTTTTTTGGTAGAAAAGACCTTGGCAATTGTTCAGAAATGTTTTCGTGGGTATAAAAAATTATTTGTTAAAAGCTAACACTGTGCTGGTTATGTGCAGACCTACAGCAGCGTGTGATACCTGCCACAGACTGCTTACAGCATACGTACAGGATTGTGACATTTGCTGAGCATGTACGCAGAGGAATAATGGAGCATAAGGTTAGGTTGCTGTCATGCTGAGACCACTGCCCATCATGCTGGCCAATACCATCTCATGGCTCCTTTCTGATCCCCCATGGCCTGGACATATTTATTATCTCTCATCTTAGACTGTGCAGAGACATTCTAAATGAATTGCAGTGGCAGGTGGTATTAATACCTCTTAGGATGTGAGAGCTACTAGAATGCTTAACCAGAGAGATGAAACCAGAAGGTAGGACAGGAAAAGTCCTCTGAGGAAACACATGAAAACAATTCAATTTGGAAGATAAATATGTTTTGGTGTCATTTGAGTTAACAACAAAAGTATAGTCCAAGAAAAGGACAACTTTGAGTAATAACAGCTAGATATATCCTCTGTTCAGAACAGGGTGAGGATTTATAACATTTTGTACTATCCTTGTAAAGAGGTAACAAAAATCACAGATGACCTTATCGTAACAGAAGATGAAATTATTATAAAGTAAGTTAAAAATATGGACAACAAGTTCCATTTGATAACTACAGCTAGAGTAAAATAATTCTAAACATTGATATTTAATGGAAGCTAAAAACTTTATTAGCACTGATGTTGAAAAATACTTTCCAACAGAGGTAAATTGGCTATGTGTTTTCCAATGCAAGATTAGACTCCAGTAACAAAAGCACCCTGGAATAAAAAGAAAATATTCTCTTTTTTATTCTAGCTTACTGCAACTGTAGCTTAGTTATTTGCTCATCATCCTTTCCTTTAAAGGAAATTCAGAGAACAGCAACAAGCACGCCAGTAAGAGATGTGCATATAGTCTATATAGAATTTAAAACCACTAAAGCAAAAGGAGTAGACAAATTATTACGGAAACACAACATGCTGTAGTAAGTAGAAATAATAGGTAAATACTATTGAAGAAAAATAATACCAAGAAATTAATCACTGGCATAAATTTGTTTCTGGCACAATCTTGCAAGATTAGTGTAGGAACTTAACTGCTTTGAGCAAAGCATCAGAATATACGCAATAAGTGGCAGCAAGAGGTGGTGTGAGTGATGATACACTTAGTTTTCTCCATTTGTAAATGTCTGATTACTCTGATTGGCCATACACTATCCAGTATTAAACACACAACAAAAAGATAATTTTTAAAAAAGCCCAATCTCATTAAACAGGGGCACTTTTAGAGTGCCCAAATTAACCAGTTAACCAAATGAGTTTCATTTTTAAGAAAACATACTGATTTGGGTTTGAACGTTCTACAAATGACGCTTATGGAATCTCTATTTTTTCCCACTGACTGACTTAAAAATCAGTTGATACACAAAACTGTAGATACAGATGTCTAAAAATATGAGTGTACACACACACATACATATTCCCGTATACCCATGAAAGTGCAATGTCTCAACATCAGAGGAAAAGGTGCTTCGGATGCCATTTTCAGAGGATAGAACATCATAAAACACTTTTGAAAAAAGTATCTCCAAATTCACAGAGTGCTACAGTGAGTCATTGATTTTAGGTGATCCAATTAAAATGAACTTATTTTAGTCACCGGAGTGGTCACTTACTTACACCGTCCAGTTTTAACAACAGCTTAAGTTTTAAGGACAGTTTTACTCTACAAAAATAATGGTTGATTGCCAATTGCTATTGCTGTGAGATATACAGAGGTATACAAAGAATTACTTTTTTATGTATTTATAAAATACACAAGTATATTTATAAAATATATAGATATATACAGAGAAAGAATGACATATAACATTTGGTTCTACTTATTGGAAGTACTTACTAAAAAGAGTTTTGGAGTGTGTTTACATTTCTTTTTATATTAATAGGAACATCCCCTTTGTATGTGCAAGGCAATCCTGATGTGTAAGAGAGGATGAAGTTCTGGCCCCATGGAAAGCAATTACAGTTCCACTACAACAACAAGGAAATGAAAAACAATTGAAAGCACAGCTAATTCTCATCTTTGAAGGAACTCAGCACCAAAATACTTGCCATACACTACCATTTTAATGGTCCTCACTCCTCAAGCTGAGTCACCAGGCCTCCTCTGTCCTTAACCCTTATACTGTTCTCTACAGTTCATAAGGGGAAAAAATAAATAAATATCACACTCAGTCTTGAATTAGAGTTCTATTGTGTACCAGTTTGCGTTATTATACGTTAAAATAGGGAAGCCAGACAATATTTGGTACACTGTTATCTTCTAGAGAGGAAGTAGGCCTTTACATGTTTTCAGCTCTAAAAACTTGCTTAACCAAGGAGTAAAAATGTGAGATTAAGTATCTAAAATGAGACAGGAATGCAGAGTCTTCAATACAGCGCACCCAGTGAAAGAACTCAAAGATCAACCATGGAAATGCAATCAGGATTTGTGGGAGTTACCTAAAAGCTAAATAAGATTCATGGGGAAATTTTCAGCTTCTTGGGGTTTTCAAGAGAAAAGGCATTCAGAGGCCCCAACTATTAATCCAAACATAATACTGTGATATTTAAAACTGTTATTTCAAATAAATGTACTATTCAAATGAAGCATACAAGTCCCTTCTACTGTCAGCAATTATGGAAACCTGGACACACAATCAATCAAAAACATAATCAATTTTTCATCAACATAATACTATTTTACTTGCAATGTAAACAAAAATCTTTAGAGTTCTCTTATGTGTGCTTCTGGTTTGAAATGTCTGAAGTTATTACAGAAAGTTGACTGCAATATTTGTTGTTATTGATTATTTCAGGAGTTGGAATAGGCACTTAACCTCTGCTTGTGAACAGCTAGATATGTGTGAGATTTGATCCAAACTACCAAAGCAACAGCTTTATTTTATCTTTATACCTCTATCTTAGCTCCCACTTTTCACAATCCCTTTCCAGCTCATGAAACAACTATTTTTTTCATTGTAATCTCCTTCATGGGTTACAGAACAGGAGCCATGATAAAAAAACCCTCACTTATGAATTGGAATTGTATTGCTTAACCAATTATAGTTCTGAAGTATTAAAGCAGGAATAAAACTTGAGCTGTCCTAACTGGAAATCCAGAACTAATTTTAACTTCAAACTGGTCTGGTCCTTCTTTTTTCTCAGCATTTACTTATTTTTCATTCCCATTCCATGTTCATCCTCCAAAAGCAATTGCTGTACTTTTAGATTATTAGTAAAGTAATTCAAGAAAATGTTATCATGCTGATTAGATAGATTAAATGCTGGCTGGTTTCAGTCTAAAAGTTATGTGGGGTTCAGATCCCAGTAACTGTCTAGAAAAAAGTCTAGCATGCAGCTTAGGAAAAAAGTCGGACTCTGCTCACCCTTAGTTTAAATTAATGCTTTCTTCAGTGTAAGGAACATTTGCTTTGTTCTTCCTGAGGTTAATTCCTTTCTTGCTTTAAATCATTGCTGGAGTAGATCTGCCAAATAGCCTGCACTTGGCCAGTCAGTCGTGCATTCCTACAGAACCGAGAAAATGTACCATGCGCTGTCTCTTCCCCCTCTCCAAACCTACCACCCTTTCGCAGGCTATTGTGAGCTATGCATTTCCTGATGGTTATCCACCCAAGTCTCATATTTTGATCTTAAGCAATGAAATCCAGTGCTTGTTAATTATACAATTTAAGCAACAGAAATGTTGCATATGAGACTGCAAGCAGAAATGGGAATAAAGCTCCACTTGTAATATATCAAATGCAAGCATTATCCAGTTTTCCAGAGTCTGTTGTTTTTATTTTTATAAATGCAATGCATCATGTTTTATTGTAATGCTCACTAGTGTACTACTAGCTCTTATTCTGTCATTTAGTTTAAACTAAGAGGTTTATCAGAGTGCTGTTGACTCCACACTAATGAACATTGACCTTTAACTAAAGTGGTTTTAGAGACACAGCTCTCAGGCTCAGTTCCTTGAGATAACTCAAACACAGTTATTGTTACTTTTGTTGTTATGTCGACAATATCAGATGGTTAGGGGAAAAGAAAAATCATAGTTCATTCTATTCCTGTCATTGTTAGCAGAAGCCAAAAACTACTGGAATAGGAAACATCTAAGCTGAGCCTTTAAAAATACCCAGGTTTGTCCTCCTAGGCTTCCTGGATAGTCAGTAATGACAGGTAGGTATCTCGATGAGTCAGTTCGGATCTCAGTCACACTCAGACCGCTGAAACTTGGAGCACCTGTGCTCGTGTTTCAGCTGTCTCAGTTAAGTGCCTCATATTAAGTGACATGAATCTGGGCCCCAAGTGTCCTCTTTCTGTTCTGCGAGTGGACTAGCTCATACCTTCTTAAAATGCTGTGCATGTGTATGGATTACTTACTTAGCCATTATACTTATTCAGGAGATAATATACTAGCTACTTGCAAGAAGAAATAAAAGCTTCCCACAGAGAATTCTTCTATGCACAATGTTATTTAAATCTATCGCTACTTCTTGTATACCAAGGGAAATATTTTCTCAATATTAATGGAAGAGAACACTTTTCATTTTGTTTCTGAAGATCAAGCATGATTTTAGAAAGGTTAGCTAGGAAAGGGAAAATACCTTGATTGTTTTCCATGTCTCACTCTATCGTTTTTTCAATTCATCTGGCTGTCCATCTGAAATAACTTGCACAAACCATGAAGGAAAAAACACTCCACAAAACTTGGAGAATAATCTGCATTTAAATACAATTTATACTTTACAAGGACTACGTTTGGTCACTGCCTTAATTACATAGTCTTGCACATGGAGATATTTTAAGATTTAGACAAAGGTTTCCTATACCATCAACAATTAAGCCCTTTCTAAGATGTTACCACTAGTGATGTTAATACCAGGTCTAATCATGTTATTACCTTCATCATAATCTTTACCAAGTCAGTTTGGAAAAGACTTATGCTTTTAAGATATACCATTATATATGCCAACTGCACACAAGTCACCCACCTTAAATATACATGATTGGACTAGCCTTGCTTTCAGAGGAACAGGCAAGGTCAAGGAGATTTCTTTTCTTTTGTCTTTGAGATGAATAACAGAGAGTGGCGTCTTCCTTTGATTATTAGATTCACAAACAACCCTTTTATAACATGAAAGGTAAAGAAAAGAAAAAAAAATTACCCTGCAATACAGTAACACAATCTCATGAATTGTGCAAATTGACTTTTTTTTTTCTGTAAAAGATAACAGTTAATTGTCAAATCCCAGTCAGGTTAACGAATGTAAATTATGCCATTTCCTCCGTTTATACAGTCATAGTACTACTGTTCTTTTTTTTTCTTTTTTTGGGGGGGGGGCGGGAAATATGTTCATTGTGGCTATTTTTACAGAGTCTTTAAATGAGACTGAGGGACTCTATAATTTCTTAAAAATATGATGAGGCAAATGTGGTTGTTCTATATATTGGTTAATATACGGTTCTATCTAGTAGTCACAGAACTTGCAATTACAAATACTCATTGACTATTACTGAAACTGCAATTACTTCAACATTTCTTCTAGCAATGGAGTGAAAAATTACTTACTGGGATCAGAGACTTTCATTCTTTGCATACACAGAGCTAACTATCTAAAACAGAAAAAAAAAACCCACCTATGATTGCAAGATCTGAAAATACTTTACAGCCTTCTCTCCCTCCTAAATTCACATTTTTTGATGAAACAGTAATTTGTTAGCCTGAGAATTCAACAGGACTAAATTCTAATTCATACTGCAAATGCACTGGAAAATGTATAGTGCCTTGGTTTCAACCTCACTCTCAAATCTTTGTTCATGCCAGGAAGGATCCACTTACTACTCCAAGGAAATCTCATGGAAATGTTCACTCAGAATGTTCTTAATACTTAAGGTAGTTATGCATAGCATTATTTTTTTCTATGGACAGTCGTACTGGGTGTAAATGTCAAGGTTTTGGTAGCAGGGGGCTGCCTCGTGCCAGACACAGCCAGTTCCAGCTACCTCCAAATGGACCTACCACAGGGCACAGCTGAGCCCATCGGCCAAGCTGGTGGTGCCTTGGGGAAAACACTGGACAAGAGAGTAGTGGCGGGGGTGGGGGGGGAAGTGTGAAAAACATCCCTACGAACACCAAGGTGAGAGAAGAAGGAGGGGGAGGAGATGCTCCAGGCACTGGAGCAGAGATTCCCCTGCAGCCAGTGGAAAAACCCATGCTGGAGCAGGGTTGTCCTAAAGGAACTGCAGCCCATGAGAAGGACCCATGCTGGAGGAGAGGAAAAGTGTGAGTAGGAAGGAGCGGCAGAGAGGAGCTGTTAGGGATTGACCACAACCTCCCATTCCCCATCCTTCTGGGCTGCTTGGGCAGGGTGGTAGTGGGGGAAGGTAAAGGAGCCAAGAGTGAAGTCGGGCATGGGTAAAGGCGGAGGAAAGGTGGTGTTTTAATATTTGGTTTTGTTTCTCACTACCCAAATCTACTTTAATTGGCAAGAAATTAAATCTTCCCCAAGTCAGTAACTGGTAAACAACCTCCCTGTCTTTATCTCAACCTACCAGCTTTCTCAGATGATTTTCTCCCTCTGTCCCACAGAGAAGGAACAGTGACTGAGTGGCTGGGTGGGAGTTTGTCCCCTAGCCAAGGCTATCCAACCAGAGCAGTGAAATTAAACATGGGTGTATCACTCATATGACACCATAGCAATTCTTCTAAAGCAAGACATGGCTTACCCCCTTGGCAATGTCTTTAATTTTGTTGTCAGTCCAACTTTTGCAGAATGAATCACGTCTGTAAAATTTGTTTGTTTGTTTTATTTTTAACAATAAAACACACCTGAAGCTGTATGAGCACAGGTAATTGAACACAAAATTAATTCCAGAAAGTTTAAGTATTGTACTTTGAGTTAATTGTTTTCACAAATAGCTGCATTGGTACCGTACATAATAGGATCAAGAAGAGGCCCCGTGTATCCAAAAGCTGTTTCTTTTTACCAGCTGTAACCGGTAGCCTAATACCACAAACTAAATGCAACATAAACTTGTATTGCTCTTAATTAACAATTAGTGTGTAACAGCATATTAGCCCTATGAAGTTTGTGTCTCAAGCTTTTCTTCACCTTCAAACCTGTGTTTTTTCAAGTTTTCCTTAGCAAAAACTGAATACTTTCCACTGTGGTAAATATTTTTCTCATGGCAGTATTCAAAGATCTATGTGGCAAAGGCGCTCAAATCCATTACTTATACCTTCTAATAGGGAAAACTGATATGAAAGATCTGAATACTTCTGTGACCAAATGAATCAGAAAACAGATATTCCCAATGTAAGCATATGATTTCCAAGAATACTAGATACAGATAAAACAAAACAAAACAAAAAAAGCAAACAAAAAAAAAAACCCAAACAAACAACAACCCCAAAAAACCCCAAACACAACCCCCACAAACACATTGTGTGCTGGTTTTGGCTGGGATAGAGTTAATTTTCTTCACAGTAGCTAGTATGGGGCTATCTTTTGGATAGCTTTGCTGAAAACAGCGTTGATAGCACATGGATGTTTCAGTTACTGCTGAGCAGTGCTTACACAGAGTCAAGGCCTTTTCTGCTTCTCACACCACCCCACCAGTGAGTAGGCTGGGAGTGCACAAGAAGTTGGGAGGGGACACAGCCAAGACAGCTGACCCCAAATGAACCATATGACATCATGCTCAGCTGACGGCGTTTGTCTTCCTAAGTAACAGTTACGCGTGATGGAGCCCTGCTTTCCTGGGGATGGCTGAACACCTGCCTGCCGATGGGAAGTAGTGAATGAATTCCTTGTTTTGCTTTGCTTGCGTGCGCGGCTTTTGCTTTTCCTATTAAACTGTCTTTATCTCAACCCACGAGTTTTCTCACTTTTACCCCTCCGATTCTCTCCCCCATCCCACCAGAGGGGAGTGAGAGAGCGGCTGTGTGGTGCTTAGTTGCCGGCTGGGGTTAAACCATGACACATTGATAAGGAAGGAGAAAGCAAAATTTCCTTTGAAATTCTGAACATGAGATAAGGTGGCAAACTTCTTAGAGATACTTTAGGAAAGACAGGAAAAATACTTTATGTCCCCTCCATTAGTATTCCTAAATACTTTTGTGAATTAGTCCTGTAACCTAACTGTGAAATGATACTGAGTTCTAATACCGAGTACTTGATAAATATCTTAAGTATAAGATACTGTATATGCAGCAAGGGATGTATTAAAGCTAATTGCCAACAAAGCATTTCAGCCTCACCCATCTAAAATTAGTCATCTAAGTTTCATTTCTGTGTAGAGGCTCCCTTTTTATCCAGTCCAAAGACTTCTTCCAGACAATTCCCACCACCCTCAGACACCTGGTTTTGAAGAGTGTTAATAACTTGGTGTCAATTTCTTTCCACTGACCATAGGAGGAGCTAGATGTCCAGTTTACAATTTGACAGCAATTCTTAGACAACTGAGTTGGGTGAGAGAATTCCTACCCAGGCTAATCAGAGGCAACCAATTTCTAGAGAAATAATATCTCCTCTTTGCTAGAGGGAAGCTAATGCAAAGTCTGCTTTGTAATGAATAGGGTTGGTTAGGTTTCTTTTTTCTTTGCTTTTGTTTTCTTTGCTTTCCTTTTACAATGTCCCCTTTATCTTTAATAACTTTTGATTTAAACCACATCATAAAACTAGTTCCACATCCCTCCAAAGGAAAAAACACAGACTAAGCACCAACACAGAGTTTGGAAGGTTTACTAGGATTTTAAAAGCCTTTGTAGAAAATTGTTAGCCTGCAGGCAGTAGTGCAAACTCTAAAACAAGCTACTTTGTAGTTTACCTTATTGGACTTCTATTTCTTTTTGTTTGATTTGGACCTTTAGAGGGGATCTTCTGGTTAATGGGTACATTCTAAGACCGCGGGTTAGACTCATTTATTACTTCAGCCAGGTTGACACCAGAGGGAATGCACTTCAACCAGAGTGGCATAAGTGGTGAAAGGATGACATCTATTCATTTCTTTTGTTGCAGAGTAGAAGTAAGACTATTTTTAAATCTGAACAACATAAACACTGAACTTTGAAATTGGAACTCAGAAAAAAGATCTCCCATTTAACAGACTACAGTAGATTACCTCATTTCATAGGAGCAAACAATAATTTCACAGTCCACCAAAGCAATGAGGAACTGCAAGGAAAATGTGAAAATTAGCAATAAAACACCAGGGTGTTTAGCTATAGTGTAAAATATCCTAACGAAATTTTCACCTTGTATCTTTGCCCACCCAGGAGGTAGCTTTAATTAATACAAATTGAAGCCTCATGTAATGAGGAAAAAAGTAGACATTTTGGAAAAGATACCGCACTGTGAAAATTTTCCTCCTGTTTGTTGCAGATTTTCATCATGTGTGACCATGAAAAAAGTTGTTTATAAAACAGTAACTCTGAAAAACCATAATTAGAAAGCATGTACACTGAAAGGACATTTGTTTACGTATTAAACTCCACCACACATATCAAAAAAGTCTGTTTCTTCAATGTAGCCTTCTCAAGAAGTGAGACTTGGTCCTTTGTGGTGTTTTACCTTGAGTAATCATTTACACTCCTGCAAAGACAATGTAAATCACTGCTAAATCTGATTATCCACTCAAATAAGACAGCAGTCAAATAAGGCAGCAACTGTTATCATAGCTCCTGTGAAGTCAATAGCACTGTGACAATTTGTGTGAGCAGAAGATCTGCTCCTGAGACTACTTCAGCACTTTGCACAGGTGTGCCTAACTTCGCAGAGCAAAGAAGAGTCCGATGGTAATCAAACAGACTGAGACTGGCAAGCGCCAGAACCTCACGGAAAGGCTGCTCAAGTAGAGCACTTCAACACATTTGACTATAGGGTGGTTTTGCAGAAGAGGGAATTGATACTTGCTCATGAAGGGCCCCATGCTGTGTCATGTGATCTGCCCCATCATGAGACACCGTATCTCCAGGATCTACAGCTCTATATGGTCTTCAAGAGAGTTACCACAAAGGTGAATGGGAAGAGTTTAGTCCTGAATGACTTTTAATTTTTTTTCTTTTAATATAAAACTGCATTTTTCCAATGAAACAATGAATAACTGATTACTTATTTTCCTTCCTGGGTCTCCAGATTGTGTATAAAATCTATTAAGCAATTTAATTTAAAACAAATCAGGCTGAAAACTAGTTCATAAATGATACAGAGCTTTTGATAGCAAGTGATTATATTTGTCTTTTCAGAAGAAAGAAAAAAGTATGAGGCCCTTAGCATTTATTTACATTTCAAACTGAAGTATAAATAATTTAGTAGTGATAAGACTTCATTTGAACAACATGCAATTTTATAATCTGTTCCTAAGTAAACTGATTGTTAACTGTGTATTATGCTAAGGCAGGTCTTTTACATATTATATTTGTTATATCTGCTCTTTTTACCCCTTTGAGTCTCCTCTTATGCTATTAAAGCTTTTAACAATTAAAATAAGTTTTTGGGTTGGGTTTTGTGGGTTTGTTTTTAATAACCAGAAAATCCCTTTTAGGTCTTCCTGAGACTCCACCAAGTAATTCAGTCATAAATAAATTATGGCAAAATAAGCAAACGTAATGAAGACAGCTATAGATAGTGTATAGATCAATATGAACATTACAGTTTGCTTTCACAGTCTTTTTAACTCAAAGGAAACCCTTGCCACTCACACAGAAAATCATTGAGCTTCCACTCCACCAACATCTTACCATTAAGAAATCGTCACACAATGTGATGAGAAGTTTTTCAGAACTTCAAAGTAAAATCGTACAGCATCGTTCTGTCATGCTCATACATCTTAAGACAAAGTTTTTCACTTTAAAAACATAATGAGGCTTTAAATGTCATGATGAAGACGCAAGGGGGGAAATACAATAGAAGAGGAGCTTTTTATGCACTTCTTAATCAGGGAATTTTAATAATTATTTAGGTTTTTTTAAAAATCAAGCTGTCCTTAAAACAATATTTGTCACTCTATCTCAAACCACCTACTCTCTTTTAAGGTATTTTCAGTCCAAGGTAGTGTATATTTTAAGATATACTTTAGGATGGAAAAGCCTCAAATCTGACAGTTGGAGGCTGAGAAGGACAAATACTGTATGTGGATTCAATGAGGAGATTAACATTCAAAGTCTTGAGTGAGAAAATGGTGAGAAAACGTCTCTGTTACTGTGTTTTCCTCATGTTTCCAGAGTTACATTACATTTATCTGGAATATTCCTAAAGTTGTAAAATAAAAGAAATAGTGAAAGCAGAGCAAAGGTCAAATTAGGAAAAGTGGCTGTTATGTGAAACTTAAAAAAAAAATTCTTGTTTTCTATACAAAAATGCATAATCCCTACCACAGAGCACCCTTGATGAAAGCACTTGGTTGATTAATATGAATCAATTCCTCACTCACATCACCAAAATTATAATTTGCTCATCTCAACAGCTAAAAAGAATAAGATACTGTAATTGCATTAGATGCACTGGAGTCTTAAAGAAATGAAAGTTGATTTTATTTCAAGAATTCTTTGCAGCCTGAATCACCAAAGATTTTGATGTTCGTATGTATTATGATTTTTCCTTTTTGCTTTGGGCTTGTCTATGTTCTTTAGTAGACTCTTATAATCCTGATAGTTAGTGTCCAAGAGCCCAGTGGGCGTGTAAGAAAAAATCTCTAATATTTTTGATACAGATAAGAAATCACACATACAACTTTTTAGTGCACTGCTGTAAAGGACAAAAAGGGCTTAGTAAATATCTTTAGTTTCTAAGGAACAAAAACATTTTCCATCATGGCGTAGCAAAGATACTGAACTGCTTTAAAATGTAACAGAATAGGGTTTCAATTTGTAATGTGGTGTATTAGAGGTGCAAGAGAAGCACGCTAAAATCACTGTGGTTTTTCACTTGCCTTCAGCTGTTTTGGGATTAAGAGTTTTGGAGGATTTTTTAATATCTGGAAGTGCCAAATACTAATGATACATTTATCATAAATGAATATTGATTCCTGTAATCATGAATTCATATCCTACCTCCACTGTGAATAATATGTTAAAGTATTTTGATGGAGTAAGACTACTTCTCATCTTCAGGAAGAAACTAGAGCAAGTTCCACAGAGATTTTAATCACAGAGACAGTATTCATATAAGTTGCAAAAATCACATCTTTGAGTTTTTCTCTATTTTTTACTTTCTAAAAGCATAGGTCAAGACTGTCTTACTCACCTCCAAAAAAACCCACACTATTTACACTTCTGAGTCTCACACATATCAGAAACCACAATGCTTATAACCTTGCATAAAGATTAGTCAGTAGAAAGGTGAACATTGCAATTCAGTAAAGCTATTGCTAACCTTGTATTTGTGGACTTGTCATAACAATGCTGTGTCAAAGGCATGACTTTTGTTTTGATTCCCTCAGCTTTTACTAGGCACACTAGGTTGATTAATTTTAGCTATTCATAACTCCAGTTAAACTCCATTAAATGTCTACAACAGAATAAGAATGCTAAAAGTTTACTTCAGTTACTTTTCCTGCTCTGGACTGCACATCCCTTGATAGAAAAAACATGAAGAAATTTATATCTGACAAATTGAATTATAAGAAATGGCATTATCATATCATCCATTACTATTTCAGGCTTCTTTTATGGGTTTTCTTTTCCCAGCAAAACTCTTAATGTTCTGTTACCAAATACTCAAATTCTTCCAACATTGAACTTTTATTTGAGCTCATCAATTTGTTTCTTTAAAAATAATGGCAGATCCTAAGATTCTTTTCTCCTATTATCACAAATATTTTAAGAAGTACTCTACCTTAGTTCCTGATCATCTACAAAAAAAAAAAAAAAAAGAAAAAAATCATATCTAGGCTCTTCTATTTCCCCATGTACTAGTAAATGAATTAATTTGCATTCAGTCTTTATCCCATGACATATTAGACAGACACTACGATATATGCCTTAATTAGCTCAATATTAATTTACTAGCATTTGCTTATGTAGGCTATATGATTTTTTTCCATCAGCATGCTTACACGTTTTATATAAACCTTCAACAGGATTATACAAGAATTAGCCATAGGCTTTAACTTAATGGTTTATTGGCCTGACTGTCAATACTGGCAAGGTGGGGATGATGCAGAAATAGGATGAACATTTTTGAGAAAGCATAATTTCCTCAATGTTGTAAAGATACCATTAGCTCAAGAGAGAAGGAAGATTTATTTGTATTTGTATTTGTATTTGTATTTTATAAGTGCTTATTTTTATATTTTTATTTTTATTTAAAAGAAGCCCAGTAAATGTAAAAATCATGGATTGCAAGTTGTTTAGAGACACTTTCCATCCTTCCTACGATAGAATCAGAGACGATGTGGAGGATTTCTGCGACAAAGACCACAAAGAGTCTAAAAGAGGCTGTACATCTTTCTACTCCTTTAAAAATGGCATGTAAAAATCCAATTTTGGGACATAAAAAAAGAATATTCAGAGCCTGCTGAGTGCAAAAATAAATCACTCAATAAGGTTAAAAGAACACTGAATTCTGGGAAACTGATAGAATACAAGCTACAGCACAGATAATCATTAGGCAATGAGAAAGATCTGGCAAGATTTCTGTAACAAAATTATGCTGATAACTCTGCATCATCAGTTTAGAAGTACAAGTGGGATTCAGGATAAAAAAAGAATGATGTCCTGTTTAAGTACTGACAGAATATAATACCATATGTTGAAAAGGACACTATTAATAGGCCAATCTTTCCTGGGAGATGGAGAAACACAGTTTAACTTACATAAGCTGCAAGATTATTAAATTCAGAGGTTAAAACTTTGCACACTCTGAAAGCATTAGAGGAATCAGTCTTAATTATTTGTAAGGAAGAAAGGCTTAAGTTAAAACACAATTCCTTAAAACCAATCAACAAATAAAAACTCCATGACTTGGTCCAAATTATATTTTCTGATTATCTATCATCTTTCCACCAACTGAGGTGAACCTCCATCCTTTCACACAATCTCATTATTTTTGTAGAGAGTTTGTTTTCTGTGATCACTCAGCCACTTGGGACAGTTTTCCCTCTGTGTCTTGACAAGTCTCCTCTATCTACTTTCTTGCTGTTCAGACATAATCTACCTCTCTGGAAAAGTAATTATCTGCTACCTTTGGATTGCTTCAGGTTTTTTCAGTCTCTGCAATTGTACAACTTTATACTTGTGTCAATTAACTGAATGAAATAGGTATTTATATTATTTACTAATCACTTACAAACTTGCATACAGTGCAGGAGCAATTTCATTTCTTGACTTAAATCCCTAGAATAGCTCCCTTAAAACCAAATCAAAACAGACATGCCACATTAATGCAGAATATTATTTGACTAGGAAAAATGCAGACATCAGTAAAAGGATGTCTGCATAACATAAAATCCAGTTAAAAAATCAGTAAGTTATTACTTCCAAAATTTGTAACCTGCAGACCACTGTCAATCCATTGCCAAACCAATATTTACAGTCTTTCCTTCCATTTCTAGGCCTTTAACCTCCCAATATTCAACTCAGGTCCTTAGACCTCTCTCCTAGCCTCCCTGTTTAAATTAATTCTTTCTGATTCAGCTGTAGGCTGGTTCTAATACCCACTACATATAAACTGTATTTCTTCCCTAGCATTTGGGCTACGAATCATTTTAAGGACGGGAAAGAGAAAAGCAGCTATCCTGCTGCTGGTTCGTGTTTCTCGTCCTAGATGTACTGTATCGTTCAACAGTTCAGATCCAACTGAACGTCCACACTGTTAAGTAAGTCAGCTCCGTCCAGGAGGAATTTCTAGGGAATTCTGCTGCAAAACATCATTAATTTCATGTTTTGTTTTTCAAAGTACCAATAAAATTTCAGTCACATCTTCAAATTGCTTTCATAGCTAATTACTTCAAATGCCCAAACATTTATTTTCATGTACACTTCATTATCATGTACCTAGAGGAAAAGATAAAAATACAAGAAACCAGATCAAAACATGTCTCTTCGAACTATAAGAAAAAACAGTGAGGAAAGGATAACAGAAGGCAGAATACAGTTACCTGCTTACAGGAATTTTTTAAAAATGCAAATTTCATTAGGACAGAAAGCAACAACTTATTTTATACACTTTCCCAAAATCATTTTTAAGGGTAACAATTTTGACCAGTCTTCCATTTGCAAATGACATGAGGTGACAATAGACATATATATATATAGAAAATCTATTTCTTGTAAAAACACCAAAGAAAACGTTTCTCTCCCTCTAACAAAGAAAACCCTATATATTTTACTTAATTCAGAAGACTGAAAGCAATCCTGAGGAGACTCAGAGTATGTAATCATGGAAGAAAAAGGCTATTACATAGTTCAAAAGATCACATTTTCTATCCCTTTTCCCCTCTATAGAAACAGTTACACTTGTTTCTATCTGAGCTGATGTCAGTCTAATTTCAAAAACTCTCATCAGTAAAGTTTTCAAAACCTTCCTCAAACCTCTAACCCAGTGCTTAGGCATCCTTACTGTCACAAGATATTCCCTAATGCCTAATCTTAATCTCCCTTGCTGATTTTAGTCTTTATTTGTTATGCCCAAGCAAGTTTGATATTGTCTAGATTGAACAACCGCTGTTTTTTACAACTTTCCTCATGGACTATATTTTCTTTAGACATCTGATCATTCTCATAGCTCACCTGTAGTGAACTCTTTTCAACTTTCTACTCTGGATTGTCACCAATTGAGCCCCATCCTTTCAATTATCTAGTATCAGAAATCAAATGTATGCTCTGTCAACCCAGCCTTTGTACAGAAAACCTATAATGGCCAGCATTTCCCTCAAAGGTTCGATTAGAAAAAGAAAATACACTTCAACGTGTACCACAGTCTGGGTTATTATTGTAGACTGACACAAAGGACAACCTACAAGGACTCAGGTCTTGATCATATTAAGTATGGTATAGCAATAACACTTTTAATTACTGAAGTGTGCCAATCAGTAAGAGGCTGCAATATATGCCCTTTTTCACAAACAAGAAAATATTTTATGTTTTTTTTAAATTATATATATTTTTAATTTTAATAATGTTTGCCAGGTAGGTTAATTTAAGATTATGAACCAATTTCACATGAAGAAAAGGGCAGGATATATAGGAAAAAAGAAAAAAAAAAAACTGTAATGCTTTATGGCATTGTTTTAATGTATACATGTTTACATGTATTACATACATGCAATTTTGAGGAGACATGTATGTATATTCTTCAACCAAAGATGGTATTGCAGTTTGCACATGCTATATGCATGGGATTGCATGTGCACTGCAGCTCGCACAGCTGTACTTTGCTCATTATATCTAGCAGACTCACATACAGTGGTAACAGGGGATCTAGCATAAACAAGTATTTTCCAAGATTATGTAGGTCTTGTCACACCCAGTACGGAGCTACAGGAGTCATCCCTTTGACTGCAGTTCTGATATACCCATGAAAGGATGAATAACTGTAGGGACTAGTTATCAGCGCTGGGAGGTGCATCTTCACATATGAAAAGGACTCATTGAAATATAATAACCAGTTGTCCCCAAGAATTATATTAGCTACAGATAAAATGGATTTCTCACTCTGTCAGTAAACGCAGTAAATTTGGAAGCACAGGTACTTTGGAGATTCCGTCATGTTCACAGTTTCCTTCAGTCCAACTAAACAATGAAATGTTGACATTGTTGTTCATCCCAAATCTGTTTCTGCATCTTGTTTTAGAATAAATATTTGCAGTTTACCCAGTCTCCAGGACTGCAGCTAATTGCCCATATTTTTGCAGATACATTTCCCAATCTCCACAATCAGCCCACTGGACTGGAAATATGCACTTCATTTATATGATTTGTCGTTTCTTATGCTCCAGGATTTTCCTGTATTTTAAATATAGTGAACCACTCTATATGTCAGTTTTACAACTATGAAACTTCTTTAACTTAAAAACTCTTCGTTTACATAACAATAAAAGATGAAACAGGCCCCTGACATATTTTCTGCATACTATATATAATTCTCTTGCCTTCAAGACACTAAATTACTTAACAAGTCTCCCTATCATTGGTTTCATAAAAAGTTAGAAATTTTCTGTATTTGTGTGTGGGTGCATAAATGTGTTTAATGTATGACTTTCTGAAGAAGATGGCAGTCTTAACAAACTCGAGCGAGATATATATATATAGATAGCTATATATGTGTGTGTATATATATCTATTCACATCCATAGATATGTATATACATATATAGCTATACATATTCACACACACACATCCCACAATGAATAAAAGACCAGCAATTCACAAGTAGCACATTATTATGATACATTATAACATATCCCACACTAAAGATTGTTGTTACAAAGTTATAATGTTTCCTATTTAAGTGACTTATTTTTCTTTTTTTGACTACCTGATAATTCTGCTGTGTTATTTTACATTAAGCAGAGTTAAATGAAAGTTGAGGGGAAAATAGCAAAAAAACTATAGAATTGTATATATACAGAAACACACATGTGCATAATAAATATATGTGTGTGTGTGTGCTTGTATGAATAATCAAGGAATAATTCCTGAATGAGATATTCCTTGGATATTTTTTTTTTTTTTTTTTTTTCTTTTTTAAATTCAGAACATTACAGTATTTCACAGAGATCAAAACCTTTAAATGGATACAAGCTTAGAATATCATTATGGACTGAGGCACATCAGGAGTTAAAAGAATTATTGGCCAGAGAGTTTTATTCTTTTTTTTTTTTTTCCCTACCCCCACAGCTGGAAGAAAACTGCAGAGCCATCAGCTTGTTTAAAATGCAGAGAACAAAATACTATTTTATTTTCTTATTTCAGTTTTCTCCATAGCTATAGGTTATTTACAGCACATTTTTGTCATTCTCATTATCTTTAGCTGTATACTGTGACAGTAAGAATCCTGCTCACAATCCCCATGATGCTCTTGTATTGTACCTATATATACCTCACTTGGCCTTTCAATTTCATCTTGTACTAATGTTTCCTTTCCAACTCTTCTCATTTTAAATGAGCTTGGGAAAAGTTGTTTCTGAAACAGCGATTTAGCTCATTTTCTGGGCCTAGAGGAATATAGTTAACTGATTTATTGCCCTATGGATGTTGTAATTGTTGCAAAACATGATGTATTCCCAGAACAGTGATATCAGTATGTCATTTTGAAAATATGCCTCCCAGCATTCCACTGATGAAGCATCATTAAATACTTGCAGTACAGCATGTTGTACATTCCAGCATGCAAAGAGTTATTGACAAACTTCAAGATGTCAAGAGGTAATATTTGTCAAATCAAAGCTAAATACTGAGAACAAGAAATGGTTGGGTTGACTTCAAGCATACAAGTAATTTGGGAGTCACCATATAGTTATCACAAATTATCAGGAAGACTTCTCCCCCCCAAATTAGAAAAACTCACATAATTAAGGTTACTGCTTACAAAATACTTCCTTGATAACAAACAAGCAAAAAAAAGAAAAATAAATACTAATCTTTCTCTAATAACTGTTTATAAGATTCTTTCAGAATATGTATACTCAAGTAGAAACAGGTTATTCTAATCTGTAATTTTCCAAATAAAATTAAAAGATAGGACAACATTTTCAAGATCAGGTTTGCATTTTCAATAGTCTCTAAAATTCAGATTTAGATGATTATATAAAATACATGGTTTAAAAGATAGTAAATAGCTCCTATTTGAGCAAAATTTTGAAAATTAAGCCACAAGAAACATATTTTCAAAAGCTAGTAAAATTCAATGAGTTGAAAACTACACTCAAATTTGGAAATCTAATTTTTACCATATGTTAAATGTTATTCTTGTGATGTAATCTTAGATGAGGACTCAATTCATACTTCAGCCAAAGCTCATCAGCTGTCCAAAGTGCCACATACTGTTCTGTAATGTGGCTTGACTATGATCAAGTCAGCAGAGTCTTCAAGGAAAATCAGGAACAGGGAGATTCATTGAACTGTGAACTCAATCATACACTCTGACAGAATTAAGGAGACCAGGGCTCCAAGCTTACCTTTAGAAATTAAATCTAACTTCCTAATCATGAAAATGCTATCCTGGACGTGTAATTTTGGCTTAGCCATCTAAATTAAGCATCTCTTCTAACCAAAGTTACAATATACACGTTACAGGATAAGTTTTATGAAAACAGCTTGGTTATTTCATGTGAAACAGATTATTTGCCCTTATAGTATGAAAAACTTTCTTTTAACTGTCTATTCTTGGTATTGGTTGCTTATGCTCTGGATACTACCAGTAATCCCCAAAATAATTACTATTTATGATCTTCATTTTCTGAGTCAGTTTATTTCAGCAGTGCATAAATGGAGCATGCTCAAGTTTTCATGCCAACAGGCCAACATTCCATTATATGTCATATTTTTGTTTACAAGGTACTTACTAGTCTCCACCTGGCTGGTATTCTAAGAAATATTGGAAGCATTAATAGTCTGTCTTTCCTTATGCTAGACAAATGGCTGAGAATTTATTGATTGAGACTTTTTAAATTTAATATAATGATCTGTCAATCAAAGTACAAGCAAATATTCTATTATGGTTACTAAGTACTTCATTAACATTTCATATTACTTACTGTTCTTAAACTACCAGAGCAGCAAACAAAACACCATAAATGGCTATAAACACAGTAGAAAATGGATATGGAATATGCAAGAAATAGTAGCAATGAATAAGTGTTGCAGGCAAGTAAATATTGGAGGCAAAATATATATACATAAAAATTCAGGTACACATTGATAAATGTTTATATTTACTTTTCTGTTTATGGTATTCAGGATAGCTGGGCTTCTTAACTTTTTCTTTTAAGAATGTAAAAAACTATATTTAAATTTCTATAATGTTTTCTATATCCTACATTTCTGCATAGATTTCTCGCCATCACTCTTTAATACAGAGGGGGGGAAATAATAAAAAACCCCTTTCAATCAGCCTACAGAAAACTGGATAAAGAGACACCATCCACCTGAAACAGTCAAAATTTTGTGGATTCTGCATTGATCAGATGATTGTTAATACCACATGAAGAGAAAGTCTAAAGACAAAAATTCAAGAATTCATGAATTGAAATGATAAATAAAAACCATAAATATCTGCATAAACCAAATTTTCCCATTTGCTACATACTATCAAAAGCAGAAGGCAGAACAATTTTTTGCATGTAGCCTGATGAATACTGATGAATTGCACCTCAAATACTGTGTTCAGTTTTGGGCCCCTCACTACAAGAAGGACATTGAGGTGCTGGAGCGTGTCCAGAGAAGGGCAACGAAGCTGGTGAAGGGTCTAGAGAACAAGTCTTATGAGGAGCGGCTGAGGGA
The DNA here is from genome assembly GCF_000690835.1 of Fulmarus glacialis. Taxonomy (NCBI): domain Eukaryota; kingdom Metazoa; phylum Chordata; class Aves; order Procellariiformes; family Procellariidae; genus Fulmarus; species Fulmarus glacialis. The sequence continues at coordinate 34,508 of NW_009210324.1, forward strand.
ACTGGGGCTGTTTAGCCTGGAGAAGAGGAGGCTGAGGGGAGACCTCATCATGCTCTACAACTACCTGAAAGGAGGTTGTAGTGAGGTGGGGGTTGGTCTCTTCTCCCAAGTAACTAGCAATAGGACAAGAGGAAATGACCTCAAGTTGCACCAAGGGAGGTTTAGACTGGACATTAGGAAAAATTTCTTCACTGAAAGAGTGGTCAGGCCTTGGAACAGGCTGCCCAGGGAAGTGGTGGAGTCACCATCCCTGGAGGTATTTAAAAGACGTGTAGATGAGGCGCTTAGGGACATGGTTTAGTGGGCATGGTGGTGTTGGGTTGACGGTTGGACTTGATGATCTTAGAGGTCTTTTCCAACCTTAATGATTCTATGATTCTATATGCAAACAAAACAGTCACCTCGGCAATATTCTCTAGTCAGTTGAGAGTACAGATGTCACCTATATGATAACTTAAATTAACAGCATCTATTTTAAAGAAGGAAAACAACAATAATAATAATAATAACAACAACAACAATAATAATAATAACCACCTTATAGCTTCTAATTATTCAGAAACCAAAGCATAAGCTTCCAAGCTATACAAAATCATGTCAGAATAGCAATAAAAAGTTAGTAATTTAAAGAACTATCCTTTTTGATCTAAAGTAATATTTGCATAAATTATCATAAAAACTCTATTACTTTTCTTTAATTCATTGTTTCATGACAATAGAAAAAAAGCACTGTAAAACAAAACCACATAATGTCATCATAATTCCTTCCTTGTAAGAGGTATGCTCAGATTATAATGGTAGGTATGAGTCCAAAATACCACTTGGAAACTGGGTGGCTATGAAGGAGGTTCTCAGAAGAACTCAGAAGTATAAAGCCTGAGGATCTTTATTTCATGAAATTCTACAAATTCTACAAAATAAAGTTCTACAAAACTATTGTCCGAAGCAAGCCTTTCACTATACAAATGGAACTTAATGCTGAAAATCTGTATCTTAACAATCTGGGGGGGAGGGGGAAGGGGAAAGCAAATCATCCCACAGACAATAAAAACCTTTGGTAAGCATGGTGGGGATTTTAATTAACTCAAACAAGGAGAGTGCTATTGTTCAGCCACAGACTCTCTACTGCCATTTATTTCATTTAGAAGGCACTCATATACCAGGGTGATGGACAGCAGCCTACAGTAAATAGATTAGGGTAGATTTAATGCTTGCTTCCCAGTTAAAGGTCTAAGACTTTGTGAAATGGAAAGGGGCTTGGTCCTATATTCTCCTACTCTCAATTGGTTATTCACTGGCTAGCTGACAGCAAAAGGAAGTAACCATCCATCATCTTCAATGGGGAGCCAAAGCAAGAAAAAATCTTAATAATGTTCTGACAAAAACAGCAGGGAAAAGGCAGTGTAATTTTGAGATGCAAGAATGATAGGCAAATCCTTGATTTTTATCACACAGAGTATCAGCAGAGAGAGCTATTCACATCTGGTATAAAGGAGAACCACACACTTTTTAATTTACTCTTGAGTCTTACTAGTTTGAATACCTCCTGCATCGTTTTGCAAGGTAAAACGACAGCACTGAACTCTGACCAGGACAGAATCATTTACCTAGTAAAAGTTTAGTTGACTGAGAGCATACGAGTCATCTTAATTTGACTTTAGAATTCAGACAAGAAAGAATGACATCTGTCCAGCACCTCAGCACAATGATAATGATTTCTTGCGTTGAATTAATAGCAATGAAACATGCCTGATTTCAGCAGCTGTTGGAAGCAGCGGGGTTGCTCCAGTCAGAATAAAGAGAGACTTCCACCTCCTCAGATAAATGCATTCAAATCAAACAGTGCATACCAACAGTCGGCAGTACCCTGCTCTTATGTTAACAGTGATTAATCACATTGCTGATTGGTTCTCAACTATCTTCACTTCTAGCCTCGCTGGAGTGGACAAGATCACTGAGCTGCTCATTAAAAGAGCTGCACATGAGCTGCAGGAGGGAAGGATGGTGATCCCTAAAGAATTATTATCATCAGTATGAGGCCTTTTCAGCACTTTATATATGCTTAACTGAGGTCAGGTGTCAGTGATTCCCCACACCTCTCCCGAGGCCAATACCACTTTGCACCCCGCTACTGACAATACTGTCCAAGTAGCACAATTCAGTTTTATTGGTGGAACATTTGTAGGAACTACAGCATGCGGAAAAAAGACAGTTGACTATATACTTAATAAGTGGTCTGCAAGTACTGGAATATGTGGATATAGAAAAATGGATAGGATATGGGCAGATAGTTACACAGTCATACTAACTGGATAATTTGTCACAGGCACATTATATTTAACCCCTCTTCCACTGTCTGTTATTTCAGCCTTCCACAAGTTAGGCATCCAATCTAAATTATGCATCCAGTCCACCTCTATAGACAAAAGAGAAAGATCCTCCAGAGAATAATTCAAACACCAGAAATTAGATGCCCCAGGCAGCACGATTCACTCCCTTGAGATGCTTGTTTTTCTACACCAACCATAGGTAGACCTGGGATGACTAGTTTTGACCTAGCACCTAACATTTAGATGGCTAACTTTTATGAGAGAAAACAAATTTATCTGAAAACAAATTATGATTACAGTCACTAGATTCTTTCAAGTTGCTGACCAGTGTATTTCTATTGCTGATTCTTGGTCTGCAGGCTTTAGTCAGATTGTCAGAAGTATTTGTGATACGACTGGACATTAGACCAACCTGATCACATTTGTCCAGTGTAGTGTTGGCCTGAAAGAGACCTTCAGGGATCATTGGTGTCTGCTCTCAGCTGGATTTGTATAAGGAATTGAAAAGGCCCTGTATTGATTGAATTAATTCACTATTCAGCATTCTTCCAAATCACCTTCTTCCCCTGTTTCTGCTCTCTGATCTGACAAGTGTCAGACCTACCTGAGCTCATCCACGCTGTAAGAAACCTGGCTTCTGAAAACTGAAAAAAACTAATCTACGTACAAAATGCTGTGGAGGTCACCTCATTAAAGGTTTGCTGTAAGTTACTGAACAGTAACAAAACAGACAGTTTTAAAGGCATCTGTTACTTAGCCACACATCCTTGTGGATTTTGGTCTCTATAACTCTTGACAGCTGCTTAAGTCATTACCATATCCTCATCAATGTAATCAGTACCCTAAGGCTGCCCTACCTCTCAAATTCACAATCTGCAATGCTGCTCACTTCAGTGCTTTGGGGCATATTAGCAACTCAAGCTTTTTCTGCTTTGATGTGCATGTTCTGTACCACTGACCCCAAAATATGCAGGTCTAATGAATTGGCTTTAATAGTTTTCTTACCCACTTAAATGTTTTTGTTTTAATTGGCTATACTACCATGTGTCCTGAACTACACTGAAAAGTTCACAGCATAGATGCTAATGGTGCCTTTCTAATTACTGCATAATGAACAAAGGTCTGTCAGAGCAATTTCAGAGGTTAGACTTCCCAATTAGGAACCCCATTTTAAAAAAAATCAAGCTAAAAATTTCACACATTTAATAGAAATAATCTACACCACAAAATAATATTTTTAAAATATCTGGGGTTTTAAAAATATTTGTATAAATTCTTCTAGTTACATAAAAATTACTATTTTCTTTATTCTCTTTTAATCTACCTGCCAACAGCCACAACCTCAGCTTTATCACATTGTCCCTGAAGTGTACTTAACTTTCATGGATCATCGCTCTAGGGTTGAACTTGATTTCTCTTTTCGTTTACTTTAGGGAACACTGATAACTGAGGGGCAGGGTCATGCCACCTGCCGGCAAGTTTTACATCCACGCTTGTATGGAGCAGAATCCAATGATTTGTCTTAGAAAACTCCAATGCTTTTCCAAAGTAAATTCTACTTTTTTCCAGTATTTCCAATGGCATAGGTATCAGTAAAAATATTATTTCTAATGGAGACAGAAAGTGTAGCAGCTGGTCCCATTTTATCCCCTGTGCCACCTGCTTTGTGCATCAATGGCACTAGCTAAAATACATTTGCATCACTGCTAGTCTGAAGACCTGAGATCATGATAACATGGTGAAAGTTTAAGATTAGGGTAGATGAAAAGGATGGAAGGCCTCCCCATAATGTCAAAAGACTGTGCATTAGGCATGAGCAAGGTCCAATATCAGCAATCTCCATTATAACACCAGCTTTCTGCTCCCTTCATTCTCCTCGTGTTACATTAGGTTTGGCGGTTGGGGAGTTTAGCAGAATATTCACACACCTATGTTGCACGCATTAGCTATAATTAAAACAACACCTGATGTTAGGATAGTTAGCATGGTTGCACATTTAAATGTTCAGCCACCAGAATATGTGAAGTTCAAAAAGAAAAAAATGTTGGGGCATTTCACTACCATTTCCACTTAAACATTGAGATACAATTTCGCAGCAATGCAGTGTGATATCACACTTTTATTCCTAAAAATGTAGCCACAACAACATTCGATTTCCTGCCACAGTTTCACCTGGCCATAAAGCTTTTTTTTTCTTTTTTTTTGGTCTTTTTTTTTAATGTTTATGAAAAAAATTCCCCTTAGAAACTAAAAATTTACTTTAGTTCAGAGTGTGCAACTAATTATGCATTAACAGGAAAATCAGGTGACATACAGCTTTCAATAAAATTAACAATGTGGTACCAATAGTTCAACCATACTTAATGTTTTTGGACTGCCAGAAATCCACATTATATTCAGATCAGTTAAAACTTGCATGTGTCTAGGGGTTCACCTACATGAGCATTTTGGTTTGAATCAGGAGCGTGTTTTAGAAATGAACACACAGCTTGTGTTCACTGGCTAAGCCTTGGTTTACAGTGTGGAGAGGTTTGGAATTGCACAAACTGGCTTTCTGGTGAATTCAGCTGAATAGTAAGACGAGCTCCTGAATTCCAGGGCATCCAGCACAGGACCAGACAAGAGCCAGACCTAGCAAAATTCTAAAAATTCATAGGGTATAGATGTCAAGACTTCCGCATCAGTTGCTTCACTCTAAGGTGGTCTATTGTTTCAACCTACTTGATAATATTAGATGTAGTCTACATACTTGGGTAAAGAGTAAAATAGCAAACTTGAACTCTTTGCTTTTGGGGGTGTGGGGTGGGAACCCAAACAAAATGAGGAAGGTGAGTAGGGCTTAGGAGGTTTTGTTGGCTTTTTCTTTTTTTGTTTGTTTGTTTTGTTTTTAAGAATAAAGCAATTTTTGCACAGAGCAGAAAGGCACATCACATCAGCAGAAAATTACCTATGCTAAGTGTAGCCACCGGACTTTTTTTTTTTTTTTAAGTAGTATTTTATGTTGATTGTTCAAACCAGTACTAAAGTCACTTTCTCCTTTACAAACTTAGCTAGACATTGCTAGAATGACTGCTATCTCTATGGAAGTCGCAGAATTACAAGCTGTTACAAGAACATGTAGACAGAGACAACAGAGAAGAAACTCTTGAACTGAAGAATTTCAAAACAAAATCCATATGATTACTTTAAGTAAGCAAGTTTCTTCAAAGATGCAGCATACCACATACACATTTCTGATTATTTCATCTTAGGGGATGAATATTCACAGAAAATCTCTTACAACATTTTTCTACGTTGCCCCTTAACAAGACTAGCCACGCGTGTCTCTTGTCTGCTCATCACACTGATCATTGCAAAAGAAAGAAAAAAACATCAGTGAGGTAAGTCCTTAGACTGCGAATTCCAAGTTTTTTCTGCCCATATTGTTCTCTAGCAAAAGAGTTGAAGGGTACCAGTACAGAAAACCTTGGTCATAGTCCTACCCAAAACCTTAAGGTCTTTAACTAATATCCAGATGTCAGGAGGAGGACAATGTACATTTCTTGGCTCTTCCTTGCTGTTCTCTTTAGTCGCTTAAATACCACCACCTTCTCTATATGGACACCACCTGACAAAGGGTCTCTGCAAAGTTTGAGGTGTAAAGGGATACAATGAAACCTGAGGGAGTTATAAATTATTTTCACAGTTCTTAATTTCTGATAGAAGAAAAAGACATCTTAACAGCCAGGCACAAGATAACACAGTATTTTTGCATACTTTTCCTCCTAAAAACACAAAATGATGACTACTTCACTACATTACACTACCACCAATTACTGTAGAAAATATATCAGAGCCTATTCTCTCTAAAACAATTATTTCCCATTCTCATTTATGTAGCCTAGGTAATATCATTACAATGCATGTTTGTGGAGATGAGTGTAATCTATGAACAATAATTATGATTCTCTTTTAGCTATTATTTTCATTCCTGTCTTACTGAATATTGCTTTCATCCATGAACTTTACTATTTAGGCATAAAGAATACTAATATATTATTAAGTAATCCTTAAATGGTATAGTGAATTCTGAATGGACAGTTATTTCATTATCTGTAAAACTAATACAAAAATAAACAGTTACCAAACTGATGCAGGTTTGAAAACAGAACTTGTGCATTACAGGAAGAAAATATTTCGGTCAGTGAAACTGTATGACACATATATCAAATAGAGTTTCATTGGCGGGCTAAATTCCACAGTTAAGAAGACCACAGATGATCACTTTTTTTCCTAAAAGTGAGTCACAGTTCCAGCGGGTAAACTGTTTGATTTTTTGATGGAATACAGCAAGGGAATATCACTGAGACACAACATAGAAAAGGACACTGTCAGATAAACCAATATAGCTTTCTATCATGCAGAGCTGAAACAGGAGTGGAGGGGGAAGTGAAATTCCCAACAGTCTTCAGCTAATATTCCACTTACTGGATGTTTTTGTGACTGCTTAATGAAGCTTCTACTCCTGCCTGCAGATCCCTGTTATATAAAAAGATTTTTCACAGGTAAAAGTGAGAAGGAAAATAAGACTTTATATCCAACTTCCTCATATATGCATCCTCTTAAATATATGCATGAATGAAATACAAAAAAATAACCCCAAAACCAAACAAACCAACCTAGTAAAACACTAATTCAGAATGTGTTTAGAATTACCTCAATTTCAATTTTGTGAGATTGGACCAAAGATAATTGGGCCTTAACGTGAAAAAACCTTTAAATAATGGCTTTAGAACAAAGGAAGTGTTCACTCTCTCACTTGGTACATATTTACATTTAATTTTCACGCTTAAAGGACTTGCATTCCAATCTCCAAACTGAACTTTAATGCAAGGTTTGGGTAAAGAACATCATCTTCATTAAGCATCAACCAGCAATCAAACAAATAAGAACATTTCAAAGTAGAATTCCCACCCTGCAGGGTTCCAGTGAAGGAAATAATAAAGTGAAATATGAAAAATAAAACTGTTCTTCAAGAAGAACAGATCTAATTAAAAGGAAGACCTAACAACTTCATGGATTAATTGGGAACCAACTGAGATAATTAGACCTCTGAGAGTAAGATTACACCCATCATAAACTGCTTTTTTCACAACTACAGGTTAAGTGCTTAAAGCTCTAATTGGGGGCAGCACTAAGAGGAAAGTGGAACTTGCACAGAAGAATTAATATTTGGTGAAGCAATATCCTGAAGTACTTTGGCACCGTTAAAACCACATTATTATTTTTCCCCAAGTGCATGGTATTCTTGGAGCCAAGTTGACAACCGTGGTTACAATTTGTACCAATCAAAAAATGCTCATACTATTATACTTTGACCTATAAACCACATGTAGCTACTCTGTACATTAGTAGTTCAAATACAGTTTCACCCTTTGTGATTACAGTTTAAATGAGCTGTTATTTTAACATATACATGCACCATGGTAGTTTCTGCAGTCAAACCATGTCTTTCAAGAGAAATCCACCCCGAGAATACTACACTAAATTTAAAAAAAAAAAAAAAAAAAAAAAAAGGAGAAAGAAGAATCTAAAGACTTGGTAAACTGCTGCAAAGAATAATGGCTTCTCAGAATTGCTCCAAGGACTAATTTTAGTTAAACCATTTGAAACAGAAACAATTTAATACCATAATACAAGTGTCATGGAAACTTTGGCATCCAGCTGATGAATTGTTTGTCCATTAGGCAACTTGGAAAGAACAGTAGGAAAGCTTTACTAATACAACACAAAAAGTGGTCAGAGTTCCTGCTTTAATCCCCCTTTAGTAGTAGGAAAACACCTGCAGAAGAGAGAAATTACATATTTTCTAAAAGCACCATATGTTCTTTCCTAAATGATAACGTTCAAGATAAAGACAATTTCTTTTCATTAACAAATTTTACTTGCATGCAAAATAACCAATTTCAATACTAAGTCACCATCTTTATTTTTGAGATTATATACAACAGATGAGAAGGTTGAATACTGTAAATGTTTTAAAATGCCATGGAGTATACATGGGATTGCATTTACTGTGCTATAATTTTGGTGTAAAACAAGTTATGTGGTCCATAGGAATCCAAAGAGTTATTGGTGTAATTAATCACCCCTAAAAATCTAATCCAGAAAAGTTTGAAGAATGTTTCTGAGATGTGTATTTCAGTGGTTTGTAAACCTGTTACAAGGTGCTTCTTTGAATATGCATGGTATGGCCCGTGGCTATTTGTTCAATTTACTAAAATATTTTCAGGAGGTCTCAAGCCATTCTTGGATTAAAATGGGAAAAAAAATGTGTCTAAGATTCCTTTCTTGTAATTGCTTCACATTCTCTTCATCTTGTCCTAGTCTTTGTCAAGCTGTCAAGCTCCAGCTGTCAGGCTCTACCTGCATAATTAATCTATAGTTATCCATTTAGGCATGATGAGTTTCTTGAAGACTAAGAACTACCCTATAAGCCTGATAGGGTTACCTCAGCTAACACGTATCTTAGGGAATTTCACCCTCTTCACTGCTCTTTGTCTGAGATGCTGCTCGAATGTGCCTTGGTTCTTGTCTATTTTACCCTATTTTACCTCCTCTCTCCTGCTGCTACATCTCAGGCTCCTCCCTTTTCTGCATTTTAAACTCCATCTAGTAACACGAATCTAGGATGAAGATGAAGCCGGGTTGGAAGAAATTGTTCAGACCAATGGCGTCCCATCATCATGTCCTACAGACTGGCAGATTTCTTGGTTCCCCCAGTGCTCTGATGATTCTTCTGGCCTCTGACCATGTTCACACTTTGCTCTTTGAATTGGTACACTTTGCAACTTTTCCTGCTCATGTTTTTTCTAGCTGCAAAAAAGTCTCTAGCTTCATCTTATTAGAACTGTACCATGGAGTGATACATTAATTGACATAACTACAGATGTCAGTTTTAGTCAATGGAATTGTGTGATAAATTCGGTATAACACCATGACTTAGTAAGATAACAAAAAACACATCATTAATAAGTGGCATCTAATTTGTAACTTGGTGTGAGAAATAAACATACAATAATAAAGTAGATCTATTAGCAATCTTATCAAACACCGTATGATCTTGATCTCTCAAAACACAGACAAAAATCTCAAAAATTGTTGTTAAACTATTTATAAGTGCATCGCATTCAAAGCCAAGATTGTCAGTTGATTCTAACTATTTCTATACGCCTTCTGGATTCAGGCACTAATGAACCAATAGCTATCAGCATGACTTTTGCTGAAATACTGTTAGGTTAATGAGTTTGGATCAGCTGCTCAAACAGTTTGGCTGAAAAAGATGTCTGCTCAGGAAATATATTGGGGGAGGCGAACATAAATGTTAAGTTTTAGCCCCTTAAATGTAGTTGATTGCAAACATGATGCCCAAAACCTTTTTTACATTCAGCTTGATTTGACACTGCACTGAATAAATTAAGACTGTATATAAAACTGCCTTGTTTATCTTTCATGCAAAAACACTAGGACAAGTTCTTCTCTTTATTATACAATTCATAACCCAAATGACATCCTATGTTACACCAGTGTAAACCACTGGTGAATTTGTCACTATCGTATTGAAGTCAGCATTATTCAAACCTAAAAGTTATTCCCTCAGTTGTGCTATATCTCTATATTATCCTGTCTGAGACTGACACAAACTCCAGTGGGGTCACATATCCCTAGAATTAACATTCTGGTGTGAAAAGGCAACAGGGATTTACATATGACATTGCTTAAATTAATTCTTTCTGTTGTCTTCAGTACAGTACTTCCCTGGAGCACCTTTAGTCATTCAATCCACATGGAATGAGAAAGCTTTCTGTATATTAGTCTATTAAAGGAACCAGAATATGAGTCACCAGTCATGTACCTTGACTTTAAAGAAAACCTCCTCAAATAATGGTCATATTTAGATTACACCTGAACGAATCGCCCTCTGCACCTGTGAGAAGGTAAAGATGATACACCTGACGCTGATGGCTCAGCACTGTGTAGAACAAACAATGTGTTTGAAAAGGGAGGAGAAAACCATGTCTATCATCTTTTCACCTACACATTACTAAACTGTGTCCTTGGGGGAAAAGAAAAAAAATAAATAAAGTTTAAAGTGCATTCAAGCCAATTTAACTGGACAACCTGAAACTGAAATTGCAAACACAGTATTTTAGAAATATTTTAGTGACACTTGTCCTATATAGCAAGCAGCTGCATTTATCTAGTTTAAGTCAGACACCAGCACTTGGGATTTGTTCAGCTCCAGGGTTGTATCATAAATTCCTTGAGGGAATTCACAATTCACCAAATGACGTATTGTTATTATCACCAAAAGTGAACCATATTCAACAAAACAGTACTCAGTGGGCAGCAATTCTGCAGTGTATAATTACAGTTGCCATTTCCCATCCCAGGATTAAATGTGTTTTCAACTTCAACAACAACAACAAAAAACCAAACCCACCTTTCTCCACCCCTCGAAACACCTAAGGAGATTAGTTTTAATATTTAAACAATTCTTTATCTTGATTCTTTGAATAAATCCCACCTATACTATTCTTTCATTGGAACATCTGGATTTTCCTTCCTTTCAAGCATTACTCTGGTTCTGAGGTTTGGGGTTTCTTTTGTTTTGGTTTTTGAATATACGAAATATAATTATCAGCTACATCTACATTATAATTAAGGTCTTATTTCTCTGTTGATTACTGTAAATGCCTTGAAAAAAGCAAAAAACCACTATTAATCTTTGCTTTTTGTTTTTTTGGTTTTTTTAAGCAGTGTAAAAGACTGTATTGCTCCAGTTTATCCGTTATGGCATTTTATGCAGTATTGTTGGCATCTTTAGCTAGCTAAAATCCTCCATACTTCTCACCTAAAAACCTAAGGTCGTGTTCCATTTTCAGTTGCGCTTGTGTAACTTCAGAAAAATTCTCTCAGCCTACAGACTTTGGAAGTCTTTGCAGATAGTTAGAATGGATATGAGTCCTATACTTACGTTGGAATAAAGGGCAATAGATCTAACTCACAGCTCAGGAAGTTTAGATGTGGTTTCATACATGAGACCACCTGATATTCTTTATTGGTGTAACAGGATTAAAGGGTCTTGCAGTATATTGAGCATCCAGTGATGAATAATATTTTATCACTATGTTATACCTCCTGCCATTTAGACAGCATTGATGAGCATGCCCACACAACACAAGTGAACACATGACATATATCCTTCAGCAAGCATTGTCTGAAATACCTTTGGAATAATCAGCAACACAGACACATTTATGCAACGCTGAGGAAATAGGCCCTTGGCATTGCACCAGTAAAATGTGACCTAGTACATTTGCGTGGTGATGTGCCATCTGATACAGATTTATTTGCTTGCATTAACATTAGCTCACAGATCCATATATCAGAATCTATGTCATTATGTTAGTTTTATCCTAGATCAGTGTGGAATTAATTCTTTCTGGTATACCTCTCCTGATATCCAAAAGTAGGTGTGCATTTCTATGCTAGAGGAGAAAGATGTGTGATAACAATTGTCCTGAGGACACTAAAAAAACACAAGACAAAGATTCTCATTCTGTCTTTAAAACTCCCCTCCCCTTCTCTTTCTCTTCCTTTTTCTTTTCCATAGGCCCATGTGAATTGTGAGAAGTTAATTCACTCCCTATCCATGTCTTCTCATCTGAAATTTTCAGTAACCTACTTGGCTGGGTGGGGTTTTGTTGTTTCTTTTTGTTTTTCTAAAGATGAGGTGTTCCTTACAACCTTTTGAAGATACAGCTTTGCATCCACAAAACTTTTAGCAGTGGCAGTGAGATTATGAATAGAAATATGAGAGACGGTATCTCTGACTACCAAACATGGATGCAAATCAAGTAGTCAGATGCAGTTATTCTACTGACCTAGTTTGTAGGTAAGGAATTGTGCATCTGGTCCTCCACCTTTCTAAAAACATGCAACAGAAAACTGCCTACCACACCAATGAAAAACACACATGCACTCTCAGAATAAATTTAAGTATGTTTGTTGAAAAGTAAAAGGAGTACATGAAGTTGCTTTCTGCTTGGATTCACCTTGCTGTTTAACACATACTTGAAATGACAGTAATTCTAGAGTTGCTTCCTGCATCTAACTGCAGACTTGAACTCTGCAGCCTTTCTAATTGGTCTTGCTTGTCACACTTAATTTGTTCTGATTTTATTTTAAACAATTATTAAATACAAATGAAAACACTAAAAGCTATTTTGCTCCATTAGCCTTGTGCATTCCACTCTGTATTCAGGCCCTACATCAACAACTGCTGCAGCAATACTGTTTCTTTCAGGATAAAGACAAAACATGGACTACATCCAACTTTTAATCAGCTGTACAGATGGGTTTATTTCACAAATGCACTAGGCTGCACAGATGGAAGTTCCTGAATGCCTGACAAGGTGTTAAAATGGTTACCGAGAGTAGTACAAAGGAATAAAAAAGCAGCACTGGAAATTATAATTAGTAGGGACTCTATCTCTTAAGGGCTTATTAGTTCAGAACTTAGATTTTGTCCTTGGTGTGTGGAAAATGGTTTGCAGAGGGGAACACATATCAGATTAGCTATGATAACTGTTTTCTACTCCTTAAGAGTACACACAATCTTACAAATATCTAACTCAACTGTTATACCTGATACAATACTCACTGAAACCAGCCAAAAGCATGACATAATATTTTTGACCATCCAAAGGCAGAACAAACGGAGCAGCAGTTTGTGCTCGGTGGCATACTGAGCAGCAGTTAAAAAAAATCCTGCAGATATCAGTGGAGAAAAATAGCTTTATACACGCTTAATGGTATTATGCTTTTGAGCAGTTTTATTATAAACTCACAGATTTTATGCCTAAAAAAGTGAACTGAATTATCATACTTGACTGAACAAGTTACAGCATTCATCACCTCATGGAATACTATGCTAATTTACTATCATGATGCCAAATGTTCTAAACTGTGTTTTGGAAACAACACAATAATAAAAGAGGTCATGAATAACTCTGATCATTACAGATTCCTGTGCTCTTGTTTGCAAGAGTGGAGGGCTGTAAAGACAATGCTATCTTTGTGCTAAAAGCACTAACCATTTCTCCATCTTTAATGTGAAAAGTTTTGGGTCATTCAGGGAAGAAATATGGTATCATAAATGCCTCTGCAATCTCTTCATATATACTGAGTTGGGGACAGTTGTGTATGGGTGAATCAGGAACAGACTGTCCTAATGCACTGGAAGCTGCACCATAATTTTATGCAAAGCTTTGTGCTGAATATTTTATGAATAATATGCTCTTGTGAAGATCTGTGATCTTTCAGTACTATGAATAAGAGATGTTCATTGTCCAAAACTTTAGTTTGTCTTTCGTGCTAAAGATTCAGTTCTGCGACAAACATAGTACCTAAAAATGCATACATGACACCATATAGACAGTAGATACCTTTAAATGGATCAGATTCAGATAAGGGAAAAAATGCTTTACTAGATCCCAAAAGATACAATGATCAAGAAAGACAGTAGTACTCATTTTAAAATGTAGCTCAGAACAGAAGGGGAAACATCTTTAAGAAATGGGCATTAAATTCAAAAGAATCATCGTGTGATTGGCATGGTGGAATAGTCAGAGTTGATACAAAGGCAAAAATATCCCATAAAGAGATTGGGTTTTTTCACAGAAAAAAGCAAGAAGATATAAAAGGTTGTAGAAGTTAAGTTCATTCTAAGCAAAGTAGTACCTATCTGTGGAGATTTAGATACAAAAAATAAGGCAGACATGAATAGGAAGGAAATAAGATAACATAGGTTCATGAAAAACAAATTCAGTCAAACTAATACAATTTTTTTGAAAAGATTAATTTCTGTATGACAAAAATAATAATAGTTATTAGCATCAGTTTCTATTTTTAAAAAAAAAAAAATCTGTCTCTCCACACATTTTACTAGTGAAACTAGACACTAAAATCAAGTCTTTACACATTAAATAAATAAATAAATAATGGCTAATTGGTAAGTGTCAAAATGTAAAGGTAAACATAGAATCATTATCAAGCAGGTTTATTTCTACTGGTATCCTTCAGGTCCCAAATCTTGGCACTGTGATTTAAGATTTTCAAGAACAGATGAAACTAAGAAATTAGGGATGAAGTTTGCAGATGACATAAGGATTAGGGGAAAGTGAATAAATAAAACAAGTGACTGATTAGGAGGAATTTTGGATCTCATTGGAATCTGGGACCAAGCAAACTATGTATTTTAACGTAACCAGATGTAAAAAAATATAAATGTGGGATGGGGGGTGGGGGGAGTGGGCAATGAACAAACAGGAAACCTTGCAGACCACGTTTACACAGCTGGGGAAGTAATTATATCCAAGAGGATTTGAGGGCTGTTTCGGATAATCAGCTGAACATGAGCTCCAAATACAAGACAACAAACAAGACGACTAACATGGTTCTTACATACATTATATTCAACAGACTCGTATAGTTATTGCAGTTTTTCATATTAAAATATGACCAATGCATTAGGGTTTTTTATTTCATGCAGGGGCAACCATTACTAGAATATAGTGTTTGTTTTTACATCAGAAAGAAAACTAATAGAGTGAGGGAGTTCAGAGAACTACAGAAGACAGTTCAAGGCTCAAGACTGCACCTGTGAGAATCTCAACAAACCAAATAATAACCTTTAATTGTATTAAGAATTTGCTGATAGGTGATGCTTTAATCTGGCAGACACAGGTACAGCAAGATTAAATGACTGAAAACTAAAATTCAACATACTCAGAATAAAAGCCATTTACATTAATTTAACAATAAGCTTAATTATTAAAAAAAATCAAAAGTTCTGGGAGATTCACTGTCATTGAATATTTTTAAAGCAAAACTATTTTTTTCTAAAAAAGAGATTCAAATTAAAGGAACAACCAGTGAGAAGAAACCCTGTAGCCTTTGTAATGGAGAAATCCATGTTAGACTATCACATGGCCCCTTCTGCCTTTATAAACAAGAAACAATATGAAATAATATCACCAATATGTTAGTGAATTTATTTGGTGAAATATTGAACTACATAAAGCCTACATAATGTCTGTGCACACGGCAGGATCTACATTCCTTGAGAGGTAATATTGACACACAGTTGTCATTCCATTGTTTAAATAAATTGAAGTTAACATTTTAGTCAATATACGTAATGGCTTCATACTACTCTACAGAGTAATCTAATGAAATGCAATTAGAGTTTTTAGCTTCTGAGGATGATTTCAGCATAAACTTATTTGTAAATAATTTATAGTGTGTAAAGATTATGAAATTATTAAATACATTTATAAAAATGCATGACTTCCTCATTAAGGACTACAAATGGTAGATTAATAGTCTTATCACCAACAGATTCAAAATACAGCATTTAAAGAGAATACATTATATGTGCATAGGGAATCAGATGTTAAATTTTACACCATGCAGATCAGCAAATACTAGGATGGAAGACTGTCAATGAAAATATCAGCAATCCAGGAGGTTATGTTATATTTCATTAGTATCTACTTCTTCGTTTAAAAGAAAATTGCAAGGTGATGATGTGCTTGGTAAGGAATGGTGTTAGACAGTAGAGTGTAATGCTAACGTGCCATCTCTCAAATGAGAAAGAAAATCAAGATCCAGATCACTGGGGATTGCTTAAAATCTCATGAAATATTTCCCCATATAAAAAATACTATCAGTGTTAGTCTTGGTGACCTCTGCAAACTTCATTTTGAGTAATTAAATTTTGCCCAACTCAGACATCCCCAAACTTACATTTATCTGACAGCACAATCAATTACTTTATAGATTGCCCATTGCCATAGCAGCTGGGTATTAATTTTAAAAATTAATAATATTAATAATAATTTCTATAAACTTCCTACCCTTAGTGAAGCATTGTTGCTTCCTACAGAAACATTAGAAAATGCAGTTTAATGTCTTCAGAATTTAGAAGGAAAGGAGTCAGTGAAATTAAATACACTTCAAACATAGTCTTTATTTAATCTAATTTTAGATGTCATAACTTAAGTCACCTTGTGTAAACTACTTAGATAATCTCCTTAGCTAGACTTTGGAGAAAAACCACACAGTTCCAGAAGTAAACCACCACCTAACCTGTTAAAATTTATCCTCAGATCCACTTGTATCACTACCATACTATAGAGGAAGCTTAAATGACTACATGTGAGATGAATCCAAGACTCTGCTCTCCAATTTCACAAAAAGATACTTCAAGGCTGAATTATAGACCAAAAGTGCGTGCCTTTCTTTTCTAGACAAAGAGAATTACATATGAATTACCTTTTTCTTTTTTTTTTTTCTTTTTAATACTAGCCAATTAAAAAAATGCCATGTACATTTAAGAGCATAGGAGTCAACTGTGGTTTCAGGTTTAACATACACGACTTTCCAAGAAACAAGAATACTCTGTAAGTTTATGCAGTTCACTCATGATGGAGTTCTTGATGACTAAAAAAAGGCATGGCTCCTGCCCATTTTCAAGGAGAAGGAGGAGGATCGTCAGAGGAACTGCAGGCCAGTCAACCTAGCCTCGCTACTCGGCAAATCCTCCTCCTGGAAGCCACATCCAGGCACATAAAGGAGGAGACTGGAAACAGCCTACATGCATTTACAAATGGCAAAGTGTGCTTGACCAGCCTGACTGGCTTCTGTGATGAGATGGCTGCCTTGGTGAAAAAGGTGTATAGTGATGCTAGCAAGGCTTTTGACACTGTCACCCACAGTATCCTTACAGACAAATTGGTAAGATATGGTTTGGATTGGTGGACTATCAAATGCCTGGAAAAATTGCTTGGACTGCCAGGTTCAAAGGGTTGTGATCAGAGGTGCACGGTCCAACGGGCAGCTGGTTAACAGGGATGAATAATGGGCCCAGTACTGCCTTTGCATCTGATGGCTTGGCTAATAAGCTGGATCACGAGGCAGAGTCCATCCTCTGCAAGTGCGCAGATGACACCAAGCTGGGGGCAAGTGCTCTGCATGCTGGAAGGCCAGGCTCCTATTCAGAGGGAGCTTGACAGGCTGGATAAAGGGGCAGCAGCTACCTCAAGAAGTCCAGCAATGGCAAACATGGAGTCCTGCCCCAGGAAGGGATAACCCCATGCAGCAATGCAGGTTGTGGGCCAACTGGGTAGAAAGTGCCTCGGCAAAAAAAGGACTGAGGGGAGCTCATGGAAAACATGTTGAACATAGCTCGGCAGTGTGGCCTTGCAACATGGAAGGCCAGCTGCATACTGGGCTGTATTAGCAAAAATGTAATCAGCTTGAATAGAGTAGGGATTCTTTCCCTCTTTTCAGCACTTGTGAGGCCATATCTGGAATAATGTGTCCAGTTTTGGGCTCTCTATTTTGAGCTGGGCTTTGGACCTCCAGAGATCCCTTCCAACCTAAAATATTTTATGATTTTATGACTGCCACTTATGCATACCTCTGCCAGATCCATTAAGGATACAAGTCAGAGAGAATTTTATACTTTAAAGCTTACATACTTGGTTGAAGTCTTAGAAACTTGTAGTCCTATAGACAATGTGACTTTTCACACAGTGAAGGACTTGATTTCACCCAAAGCTTTGAAATACAGGTAACAAGTACATTCACTGAAAGCTGGGTCTACCAAGCCAAACTGGGTGAAGTACAGAAGACAGATGAAGAAGTATTCCAGTGTTCTTTCAGGTCAAATTAAAAACATTTTGAAAAGCTGAATTTCCCTCTGGTTAGTCTTGGAATACCATGAATGATAATATGGATGAAAGTCTGAAACTACTGAAAAAGAACTAGCATCACAGAATACTTCAAATTTGACATTAATCCAAAAGACATCCATATGCACATCTCAGTCTTACAAGAGATGATGGCTGAGAAACAAGTCTCTTGTTCCATGTTGTTGTTAGCAAAAAATATAAGACATGAAACGGAAATGACTTTTTCATGAGCAATACTACATTTTTTGACACTTATTGGCTGGGGAACTATTAGGGAATAAATAAACTATCTGAGGGTTAGAAGAAGGATAGTGATCTATCAAACATATCAATATATTATGCACTCCTTGAAGAAGCAAACAAACCAAACAAGTCCAAACTAAAAGATATATTCTGTGATGAGCTTCGGTAATATATGGAGCTTAAAACGCACAACAGAAACATTATTGTGGATGACAGAAGTCCGTAAATAGCAAAGAAAAGGTGTAAAAAACAATCAGGAAAGAGATTTATTGGTATTAGTAATGGCAGTAAAAGCAGATTAGTTTCACCGTATCTAAGCTTCTGGCTGTGAAAATAAAACTGTTTCTTGGAATATGCATTCACTTGAATTTCAGCAGATGAGATGCAGTAAATTGCAGTCATCCCTAGAAAATTCGACTTTTTTTTTTTTTTTAAACATGGCTATGGGAACATTGAGGTGGTTATGATGACTAGCTTTAGCACAGTAATTATGTGGTTACGACAGTTACTCAGGAATCAGGAAACCTGGTCCTCCCAGTCTATAGTGAAGCCCTGGAGGA
The DNA here is from genome assembly GCF_000690835.1 of Fulmarus glacialis. Lineage (NCBI taxonomy): Eukaryota > Metazoa > Chordata > Aves > Procellariiformes > Procellariidae > Fulmarus > Fulmarus glacialis. The sequence goes on from NW_009210324.1 coordinate 53,441, forward strand.
TGTCCTGATCACCAGGTTACAGTATAAGTATTCTCTACATTTCTATAGGAAAATCAAGAATGCAGAATTTTTAGTCATGAAAGTAAAGCAAATAAGGCAGCCTAACAGTACAAGCACAGACTGAGGAAAGGGAAGTCACTGGCTCCAGTCCCTACTCCCAAGGATCTTATCTAATGCTGTTCAAATGGAAAAAGAAAAAGAAAAAAAAAAAAAGTAAAAAAAAGTCTTGAATGGATTTCCCCCATCTAGGTTAGTAATCCCAATAGAAGACAATGGAGCCATGCTTTCTTTTGTGCTGTCTTCTTTTGGACCCATAAGTGGTTTTTGTGTTAAATGTCACTTTTCTATCATATTGACATTGGATGAGAATACAAGAAACAATAAAAAAAAAGTCTTATGATTTATTTTAATGTGCAAATGGTCACCAGCATATCATTTACTGCATGTGTTGTTTTCTGCACCTGCCACTGAAATAGCTATACCCTCTAATCACAATTTTGTTTAATTCTCTTAGCATAATACAATACATTGCTAAAGTGTCCCTGCTATCAGTAACACACAGTGGCTGGACACACGGTTTTCACCAGAACTGTGATAATAAATTATCCAGCTGAAACAAATCTAAATGTGCAAGGAGACTATGTGCCAAGAAGACAACTATGCTGACTAAATGAAGGAAATGGAGAAGAGGGAAGTAGAACAGGATATTCTGGCACTGATTATTTTCGTATACTCTAATGGACATTGTACTCATTGAAAACGAGAAGCAGACTACTGGATACATAAAAGCCTTGTCATACAAATGCAAAGAAAGTTTTTAACTAGTGGAGGTAATTCACTTCACTTCATGGCAACAAACAGAAGGCATATTTCCCTTTATTTTTTATATGTTTTTTTTTTAAAGTCGGTTCCACTGGATTTTATTTTGGTGAATACCTGAGGCAGTTTTTATTGCTTAACAGCTTCCTTTCATCCATAAACATAAATAGGTGTTTTAAATTTGAAACAGAAAAAAAGATAGAAACCTAATTTCTCTGAGAAAGCATTGCACTGGAGATTTTACCATCTGGTAGTGCTCGATTATTGAAGCTTTATTTTCATTGGTTTTTGAAAAATACTACTACATTCGAGCAAGTAGATTAAATGCTATTAACTTTAATACCTTTTTAAACAAAGTAATCTGTTGAAGTGATAATGGATTTTAAAGTAAGTATACTCATTACATTGTTTTTTACACCATTGTGGTTTCCCTGTTGGCCACATGAATCTCTAAACCTGACATTGTTAATTGCAATTATAATATGTGGTATGCGAACACTTGATCAACTTCATACTATATTTAAAGCAGACATAAAGGTAACTGAAGAATTCTACCACCAAACTTAAAGGGTATTATCACGGAAGCCCAAAAATTCTGTGCTTGCAATTTCATTCACTTGGAAATGAGCTGCACAAGATTTCCAGAGCAAAGCTACCATCTATTCAAGCCTTGAAAACTAAAGTTTTATTTGAAAGACGATCGGCTAATTCTACAGGCATGAGACAGGTACTAGAACTCATCAAAAATTTATTGATGGGAAAGGTCTGAAGCTGTCGTGCTTTTACATGTATACCCCAATTTAGATTTTTAGTTACTTTTACTTGAAAAATTGGCTTCGACTCTCCACATGGCTTGAGGCATAGTTTCAATACTACTTTTTTGTGTCAAAAACACCTGTCTCTTTACTTTAGTGCCAGAAGGGCTTAGCATCTTGTCAGTGAAGTAACACAGCCTGCACATTTATAGGTGTCACTCACTTTACCATCTGTTTTTTAGGCTAACAGTCACCACTATCACCCAGCCCCTCCAGAGGCTCTGACAATCTTTATGGATTAAAGTTGAGATCTACACTGAAGAACAGCTAGGGGTATCCCACCACTTCCAGCTCATTCTATGTGTCCTTTAACCTTAACTCTGTGAATACCTCATCCTACATGAATTCAGTAACTATCCCTCATGCCAAATTTTTTGTCAGTAGCACCCTAGCACTTTTTTAAAGTGTTACAGCAAATAATTGTCAAACAAATGTCTGCATGTTGTACACTGAAAGAAAACTGCATGCATATAAACACCAGCCCTCGCACCGTGTCCAAACCTACAGTGCAGGCACCTTATTTCTAATCTCAAGAGATAGGAGTAACTTCATCACTAATCCTAAATTGCATTTCATTGATAAAGTTGTTAATCGGATAATTTGGCAAATGGATTAATAATAAATAGGTATAATATGAAAATTCAGGCTTAATTTTTCTATTAGCAAACAAAAAGGGGTTTACTTTAAGGAGGTTTTTTTTTTTTTTTTCCCACCTCAGAAAGTACAATTTATTAATCCTTACTTCTCATTAAAATAAATAAATATATAAATAAATAGTGCCACAGACCACATTACATGCCTTTTATATACCAGTGCAGCTAAGAATTTTTTACAGATGTAAAAGACCAAAGTCAGGAGAGATATAGATTTTGATGTAGGGGTGACATCTTAATACTGCTGTGAGAAAATGTAAAAGCTAGTGGCCTGTAAGTTAGAGTAGCAGAGAGAAAAAAGTTTTCCTTTGGAATAGCATTTAAAGCTGTTCAAATGTTTAAGAAGCATTTATGTCACCTATGACTTGTCCTTTGCCTGGAAGAAGCACTTTATCAGTTCCATAACCAGGGAGGGCCAAATGAACGTTTCTATGTTGAAACCCCAGCAACGGCTTTCTAATGGTAATGTTTTGGTTGTTAAAAGCTTAATATCCTCAGGTCTAAAGGAACACAATGAGAACAGATTACAAAGGTAAATTTTCTGCTAGCTGAATATCTTCCCGATAGATATCTAAATGTATAACCCTGTCCAAATTAGCGGGAATAACACAACCTCCTCTCTTTTTTCTATCTATCTCATGCATCATAATATACCATTCACACCTTATTATCCTCTTCATTACTTTCCTTAGAATAGGACATGTGTAAGGGTGGACAATAATCAGTGAGACCGCCCTGAGTGGCTATAAAGTTTCAGATGAAGTCTCCTCCTTTCCTTTTATAAAGCAGGCAGACAGATGCAGCTGCTGTCCCACATTTCTCCATAGCTGAGCCTGCCTGTCTGCCAAGCCAGTTAGTTAGAGAGTTTGAAAGCAATGGTAAACATGCTCATGTTGACAAAATGAATTTCTAAGCCAGAGCATACTGTACAATTGAGAAAAAATGTTTTATACTAAATCTGAGTGTAGACTGGAGCTATCAAACAGCACCTTTTGGAGAGTCTAAAGAGATAATTCTGCTCTCTCACCCTGCTATCTTGCAGGGATCTGTTTCAGCTTCCTGAGTGAAACCTGTTCATTTCTCTGATGGGAGACGGTGGATGCTGTCAGCCTTTCCCTTGCACACTGAATCCATTGGGGAGGGTTCTTCCTCTCTTCTTCCTCTTCACACTAAATTTGATGTATTAGTTACTTATTGGTGAAACAATGTCTCTGTCACCAGTGTAGCATACCTTCAAAAGTAATTTAAGCAACCATGTCAACGTGGCATCACTAGGACTCTAATTATTGTGGTCTGCATGGGGACATTTTTTTGGTTGTCATTAGATGTTGGTTAAGCAGTGCTCCTGGCACTGAGTCGTAGCTGGCCGGTGTTTTTCCACTAGGCCCAATTTTCTTCCCATTTTGAATTGGAAAAGAAGCAGCCTGAAATTCCTCAGCCAAGTCAGCTTGTTCACTACATTATGACATTTAGGCTGTGTGGGTGGCGGGGGTTGAGAGTGATACTGCCTTGACACCCCTGTAAAACATTTCAGCCTCTCACAGAGCAACACAACAGTGTCAGCGCAGTGCCCTCATTGCTGCGGACACACCACACGTAGCCATTAGTCTTCTCCCTTCAATTAGTGACAGTCAGCTCGGCCGTGCCCCTAGCCTGCTTCTGCTGTTGGCAGCTTTGCCAAGTCAAACTTGTCTCCCATTCGGAAAGGAAACTGGGGAAACCTACTGTTCACCAGCCACGCTCTTTGGCTGGGAAAAGGAAAAGAGGACAGGAGCATAGAATACTTGTTTGAAATAATACTTGTTTGAAAGTATTATGCAGTTAATGTACAAGTAAGCGAATGGCACTGGAAAAGATAAAGGAGAAGGTCTTCATAATACGTAGATGACACAGTGTTAATATGATACAACTTCACAGAGTTCCTTTTGGTTTATCTTACTCCTTTTTTTGGTTGGTCAGTTTGTTTTCAGGGGTGTGGGAGGAGTTACATACAGTGGGACAGGTTTGAATTAAGGAATATTGTTATGAGAGCTACTTTTTTTCAATTGGACATATCAGAACAGATTTGAAAGGTCAACTGGAAAAAACAGTTCCACCTTCTGCAGGTGAAATCCAATTCAAATTGGCAGAAAAGAGGATTCTCTAGCTTGAGTGATAAAGGAAATTCAAAACTGAAGTTCCCCTGATAAATCCTGTGGGGCAAATAGTCTACCAAAATAAATGGGCACAGCTTAACTGATATTAAATGGAATCTCATTTATTGATAGAAAGTGAGATTTGGGTGTTGTATCTGTACAAGAGATCCCCTAAACAGCTGGTACTGAGATATGATCAGACAAGCTCAAAGTTTTCCTATGTGTTAAATCAACGTGAGATTTTAGATTAAAAAAAACACTAAACTTTAGAGTGTTCAAAATAATGGCTCAGAACTGCTTTTCTACCATTTGAATACAGAATCAAAAAGCTTGAAGCCAGATAACAGTGAAAGCTTATTGTAGTCTGTATACTTTGGCTCTGAAAACATGATTTTTATCTGTATTTGTGCTGTAATTATTTTGCTGTTTTGTTTTACCACATGAAACCAAAAGCTCATGGCTGTTAAACACCTGAGTGTACATAAACTCCATCACTGCTTCCATTGTTCATTCTATCAAAAAATCCTACATTCTTTTGATCAGTTCTCTTTAAATGAGCTGCTCCTGTTAATCATAACTGGAGTGCTGAAATTTATACAAGCTATTAAGGAACTACATTTTGTAACAGTTCAATGAATGAAATTACCTTTGCAAGATATCTTTACATAATAAAAATAAACTTTGAACCTATCATTACATTTCTTTATGGCTTCAAAAACAATAATCCCAGTTTGCCAAGTCTGGCAATCCGGTTAACTGCTCTAACATGAAATATCATTTTCAAACAAGACTTCTTTAGGTTATCCTTTCATGTGAAAATACTGTATGCAGTTTTTACTACTAAAGGTCAGGTAATAGAACACATGGATTGAATAACAAGCAGGGATCAACATACTGCAAGTAGTCTGCTATCAAAAGCCTTCTGCTAAATGACAGATGGCTGGCAAGCCGTAAGGAGCCCACTATTAAGGCACTTAAAAAAAAAAGAAAAAAAAACCCCAAACCCCTAACAAACTGAAAGAAAATGTATGAGCAAGATCTATGTATTAACATATCCATATTGGTCAGTCACCTGTGGGCATTTGACCTACTTCCATGATGTCCTCCTACAGTGATACAAGCTTTTCTTCTTCTCAGCAGGTAGTAATCTTCCAGGAAGAACCGCTGAGAACTGCAGTTATCCTTACTTGCTGATCTCCCAAATCGGTTTTGGTGATATGGGCATTTCTGCAGTGTATGTACCTTTTGCTCTCTCTTAATTTTCCATTTTCTCCTGACAATCCAGAAACAATATAGCAGAAGAAGATTATAAGATCTGAGAGAAAGGTCAATACCAGCTGCAGTGGCAAAGTTCTATGCACCTTCAATATGCAGCATGTTCAGCATTATTTTTGCACATTTTATAATCACATAATACAGGTCATTAGCAGCTTATTAGAAGAAGAACCTTTTTGGGTATCATGTTTGATTTATGTTAGCTTACTGTCCTTTCACATTGTATATCTCCCACTGAATTCCTACCTATGAGAAGTCAAGAAATCCATTTTATCACAACACTCGGGGATTCAATTGCCTACTTCCACTTACAAAGTGCGTTAATTTAAGCCTAATATAAGTAGATGTTCCCAGCTGCCAATGTGCAACTCCATTTCTCAGCTGTATAGGTGCATACAAAAGAATTACCCTACCTGTCTAAAACCAAAATAAATAGGTTTTATATTCACAGTCCAATAAAGACCCTCAAAAAATCAGAGTGAGCAAATGTTGCTCTGAAAATGTCTCTCTCAAAAGTAACTTCTTTATGCCCTTCTCCTTCCCGCTTTTCCCAAATTTCTAACAGAAAATAGAAGGGAAAATCCTTCTGAATTCATAACTCAAGTAACAAACAACAAAGATAATAAAGTCTTCATAAAATATCCCAGTTACTTCTAACTGTATTTGTAGAGCAGGATGTTAAGAACATGAGAGAACCCATCCTCTGTCATGATAACTATTTCATATTGCACCACTATAGGTCAAAAATAAAAGAGCAATATATGTTTCAACATCAAATACTCTTTGGGACTGATTAATACAATTATACACAGTTATATTTGCACTGCAACGAATTTCCGTCTAAAGGCAAAACAAAGTTTACAATCGCTCTAGGCTCTGCACAAATTAACACTTCATTGAATATTAATGAATTACTCTTTGTGACCAATTGCTACGCAAATAATACTTGTGTCAGAATTTATAATTACATCTATTTCAAGATGAAATACATGAATATTAACATAAAAAACCCTTCCACAATAAAGTGAGTAAATCAATTAAGACACATGCTACAGTATTACTAAACTAATGGTTTTGTTGATGATTTAGCACAACTAGGTTACACTATTTTTTCACACTAATTTCTAATGATTATGAAAACTCAGTAGTATCCTAGAATTTTATCTCTATAAACTGCACTTGGATTTGGTTTGGAATCAAACACAATTCATATTAGTTACATCATATACCATTCTAACTTATCAGTTAAAAGCAAACTGATACTGAACATTTTTGTTGACTTCATCATACATTTTATATCACCAAGCCTAAGATTGTGTAATAGTAGGTGGAAGCTACATCATTGCTTGCATCCTTTTTCCTGCAGTCATGAGCTTTTTTTAATTGTTTATGTGATGTTTATAGAAGTAGCTTGCAGGACCAAAAGCTGAATTCTTTGTCCTAATGCAGCCTTGGGAGAAAAGAAACTGCTGTAAAATCACCTCAGTACTGAATAACCAGTATTGGTTCCACGAAAGTCATATCAGTTCTCTTTGCTTGAATTGCAAGATTGTTTCAACAAGTTCCTAAAACACAGTCTGTTGAATAACAGAGACATAATTTTTCATAATAATACTTTAAATGTAATTTATGAAAGGTGAGGGGAAATATGCCTCAGGTTTCTCTGTTTCTCTGTCAGGAAACTTGGATTAAATATTTGTGTTTTGCCAAGCCCTTGTGAGGTACAGAGAGAAAAATAATTTTTTCTAACTTTCTTTTTGCAAGAATAAGCTATACTAGAGGCAATGCTAAGAAAAAGTAAATAGCTAAGAAGTCAGCGAAGGAACTAAAATATTAGTAGCAATAATACAAATTCCATAGATTTTTTTTTAACTCAGCCTGAATTGTGGAGACTACGCTAACAGAGAGCTCTTTAATTTACCAAGATAGTCATAAAGTATAGAAGCTTTTACTAATCTCATGGCATACTGATGGTGTTGAGGTTATTAAAGTGAATTATATAGTTTTACAAATGGGATCAATTTTGAGCACACAGTAAAGTCAGGAGTGAACTTCACTACTATGAAACAAATGGATATAATTAATTATGGTGTCAAACACTCCAGGGGAGGGCATCATGCCAGCAGAAGACCAAACAAGGATATGTTGTTTTCTACCTTTTGCCGTAATGGCAATTGCTTCCTTGTGCTCCGTTTCTTCTCTCACTTTCAAACAGGTGTGTGATCCCCAGCACAAGAAATAATTTTAAAAGCCATCAGATTCAGAAAATGTAATATATATTGCTATCACTTTGCACTGTTGTTGCTGCAGTGGTGAGCTACTGTGAAACACCTAACAGACAAAACTACATTCATGAGCTATATTAACCAAGTATCCTTGTCCGAAACAAATTTACGATAACTATCACTCTAATTTCACACCACTGCAATTTCATAATATTCTGAAATAGGAGAACTTCATCTCCCAACTGTACAGAGTCAATGCTGAGCTATTAGCCATGCATTAGAGGAGGGACTGGAAGTCCCACCAGCAACTTAATGCAGCCACTGTAGCCAGAGCCATGCACTCAATGAAGCAATACTTTTCCTTTTCCTGTCAATCTTCAGTACCAGAGCAGCAGGGTTTTATTTTATCTTTCCTTTTTTCCCATTTCACAAGGGTATTTAAAATTTGATCACAACAATGGTTCAGTTCCTATGCATATTACAAACTGCTTTGGGGACTGCTCAGTGCAAAATGGGCGGATAATGTTACAGATTAACTTGACTCTGGAGTGTGAACTGTCAGTTATATCCTCTAGCTGGGGAAAAGATTTTAAACACTACCTGGAAAATTGTGAGGCCTAATATTTCTGCTGTGCTGGCTTGCAGTATAATCCGAACAATGTGAATGTGCTTTCCATCTGACTGAGGCAGGCATGCTGTTAAGTGATCTGAGCGATTTGCCTGGTAAAATAACCAGTTTTCTCTGTCTCACTGGATGCCAGGAACTTCCTGAAAATCTTTGCCTATGGCTTGACACAGACTGCTGAGTAGCCACAAAACTGTTTGGTAAAAGCACCGGTTTTGTCCAGTATAAATCAATAGAATCCTGCTGCAATAGCTGTATTTGACTACAGCACTCAGCTGTTATCAAGTAGGGGACCTGTTCTGACTATTTTAACTTCAGAGTACGTATCTTTTTCCCAGCCGGTCTTCAACACAGCAGGGGTGGCTGTGGTGTGTGCTCGGTGTTTTAGCCAAAGGTCGTTCAACATTCACAGCAGTCCACTGGCCTCCAGACAAAGATAAACTGAAAATGCATTTCAATGCAGGTATCAAATTGTTTTCCTAAAGCAGAGTATACAGAGCGTGATTCTTCAAATGTGAGCTCTTAAATCTGAACTGGAAAGATTTTCCAGTAATTTCTCCTGTCTTTCCTACCTGACACTACTCTCTTTTCCTAGGACAACCTACCACAAAAAGCCACATCTCACACAAGTAATTTTACACATTCTTGAACTTAGCTGAAAGACTTTATTGCCAATGAAAGGAAGCTGGAAAACATCTCCTAACACCAATGTTCAAAATGTTATTGTCCTCACCTCCTCTGTACTTTTTACTCATGAAAACAGTTTTTAGGTTACAAGACAAAAAATATGTTTTGTGGATAGACTCATGGTACAGTAAGAATAATCAACTTTGTTCTCCCTAAAATTGGCATTACTTCTGGAGAAAAATGATGTCTTTTCTGAAGTTCTATGCCACTAATGCTAGAAAAATGCCACAAGTTAAATGTTTCTTATCCTGTTATTATTATTTCTTGTGTCTTTCTATTTTTCTCTTTATACCTTGCAGAGCATGGAGATTTGCCCAAAACATCTATGATCCCAATAAGATGGCCTAAGAAAAAGACAAAGCATCTGGTGATAGTGAGAATTTCTTTTTCCTTGAAATTTCACGAACATCATGGGGCTGATAATCTTTCATGAATTCTTGGTTCCACTGAAGTTGATGATAGAATTTTTGACCTTTAGTCCAAGAAGCCAGTTCTCCAATATGTGACAGACCGCTATAATCCAAGGATATTTATTTCCCTATGGTATAAATGTGCCATAAGAATAATAATTATAAATATTTTTTAGTTTACTCGGCTATGAAACCATAAGTGGTTTGCTGATCAAGCAGATAGTTCTTTCAAGTTCCCCATGCCATTTGGCATATTGGAAAGGCCAATATTCCTTTCCTTCCTAATTAGCCTTGGGAATATTATGAAAAAACACATATGATTCCAAGCCCTGATTGACACGTTTATTCTTCAAAATTTTCCAGTACTCTTCCATATGGGCATCTCAGTGTTACAATGAAATTAATTATGATTCTAAGTTTTTATTTTACATATCTGCAAACTGAGGTTCAAAGATGTTAAATTATTTGTAGCCTGAAATAGTGAAAAAGAACAGCAGGAAAATCCTCCAAGGGTTTCTGTCACTTAGTTGCATGTAAAAAACACTTCTAAGAATGTGGGTATCTTGGATTGGGCTGCCCCTTGCAAGTAATGCTGTAAGTAAAGGACGTTTCCTTACAATGAGCATCAGAATACTAAAAACCAGGAGGTGGTTGGCAATTCAAGCATTCATTATATATTGAACAAGCTCCGCTTTGGACACAAAACATTCAGAGAAACCTTAAACATTTTTCTAAAATACCTCTAGCTTTTCTAACCTGATTTGCAGCTGACTTCCAAATTTCAATTTGCATAATTTGAAACCAACAATTTAATTTTCTGTTCTGCATCAGGTTGTACAGCACTGTTAGCTGCTCACTTTGACCTGAGTTCCTGTGAGAGCCCTTACAAGTTACCCACCCTATCCTAATAAAACAGTGAAAAGAGAAAACTCTACATATCTGCCATATGAGACGAAACAAAAAGAGAGAGGAAGGAAGGGAGGGAAGAGGAAGGGAAATGAGAAAGAAAGCCTGCATGTGCTAAACTGTAAAGAAAAAAAAAAAAAAATCAGCTTGAATATCTGTGTGCAGATAGGACATGCTAACATAACCAAACACAGTTACAGCCAAAGGGGATCTGCTGCTTAGCTGCCTCAAGTGATTTTAAGTAAAGTTGTCTCCTAAGCACACACAGTTAACTTATGCACACAATTGCTGTAAGGTTTTCCAAAATGCTACAGGAGATTCAGCATGTTCAGTACCACAAGATGCTTCCTCTTAGCAAGTTTCCCCATTTCTTCCAATGACAACATTTTTCCAAGTCTCTCCCTCAATTTTTCAAGTAAATTATCTGTGGAAAATTGAAATTTACTCCTTTAGATTAATAGATATTAAGAAAAAAATACAGAAAAAAATGTGTTAACGCAGTCTTCATAGACGTATTCAGAATAGCTTTGTGATTGTTAAAATTCCTACTCTGTATTTATGATTAAGGCAGACTCTCATGATTTTGAATTGTTGCTCAGGGAACGAGAGTCCTGTTTTAAACTCAGTGATTGTCATCTAGATTTCATGCTCAAACGTGATGAAGAAAGGTCATACCTGCCTAAGTTTTCAGAACATTAATATCTGTGTATTCTTCTGTAGGAGCAGTTCAGTCCGTGTCTCCTAAATACATCACTTAGGTCCTATTTGAACTTGAGCAAGTTATCAGACACTCCTTTTTAATATAAATTGAGTTTAATTAGAACTTTACTAGAGATATAACCTTCATTTGATGCATGTATGGGACGAGTTTCAACCTATGTTAAAATATTTTTGTCTCCAAACCATGATTTGGTTTTACTGTAGCCAAAAAGGAGGTCTGTTGCATGCATTAATTAGATGCCTGGAACACAGACATAAGCACACTAAAATAGCATAACCAGGTACAGTATACAAGCATATTTTAACATTGTAAAAACATTAATAACATCTTGCAATGCAGCTCAGCTTTAATATAAAAATAATAGCCTTAACTGCAAAGAAGCAGATGGGGTTGTGATATAGTGGCACAAGCAGGGTGCATAAAAAATGTGCAAGTATTAAACTCTGGAAGATAAGAACTAAGGATACAGAGTAGGCAAGAATGATGTCTGGTAAAACCAAAATAATCCTGCAGAGCAGGCAGGCAGGGTGTCTGATGGAACCAGAATAATCCTGCAGAATATGCAAAACCAGAACAAGCTCTCATCCCAAAAATATATGTCAAGAGAAGCTGATATCACCCAATTTTCTTTTGGGGAAGAGGCAGAGGAGCACAGAACATCAATGGTGTTTTATGGGGAAGGATGGGAAGGAAGGAAGGCGGCAGACTCTGTTCTGGCTTTCCCTCTCAAATTATTCTCTGGACTGATGGATTATAGCTATCAGTACGAACTAAAATGGCATCACTTCAGTGGCATTGTACACTTGCAACTAATTTAAGATAAGCTTGTTATGGATGATTCATAGTGATTAAGTACTAACTACTGGTAATGTGCATTGATAACGAGTCCAGTCAACCCAGCCAAGCGTCGTTTTGAAGCTTGAAGCTGGCTGGTTTTGGAGAGTCTTCTCCCATCACATTCCCATCACACTGTTCTCTTAACTTCCTAGTATATAAAGATCTACCTACATTCAGTTGCAATGTTATGTTTACATTCTAAAGTTTCACAGGACTTTTACAAAATTTTCTAAATGCTTAAAAATTCATCACAGTAAAACAAGGAGCAACATGAAGCATATAGAGCTTTTCTACCTGATTTTGTTATTTTCTCACAGGGCAATGTAGTCTTTAGGAATTTCCATGGGTTTATAGTGTTTTTCTTCTCCTTTCTGTACAAAATGAATCTAAGGTAATCACCTTGGAAAGACATGAAAAGCAAAGATAATACTGCCTATAGTTCCGGCCTATATGAGTCTACTACATATGTGTACCCATGTGTACATATATACATCAGATAGAGGGAATATTAGGACTCATTTCTGTATCTAGGCCTGAGATGACTTCTCAGTGTACGAACAGTCACTTGTGGCATCTTGAAATCACTGCATGTGTGTATACACACACACACACACACACACACACACATATTATTATACATATTTGGAGATACATAGATGCTTTTCAATAATAGAACAAGAGAGAGAGAGAGACAGAGAATACGGTTCCCACATCTCAGATTCTAAAATAAAATCATTATTAGGTGATCGTTTTACAGAATTTACAGATTGATTTATATATATGTAGTTAAAGCTCCTCTCCCCCTCCGTTGTCTCTTCTTTCTGGATATCTCTGATATCACACAGTAGCACTTCCAAGAGACAGACCTGCAATTAATTCTCTACAGAATAAATGCTTTAGCGTATAGAAAAGTATAGGAGAAGAAAAAAGCAACCACACCAAAACCCCCATATGTAATGATTTTTAAAATCTATATTCCACTTGTTCCAGCAGCAAACTTTTCAGTGTATTAAAAGAAAGAAAAAAAAAATAGAGATAATAACTATATTTTCTCCTTATTCAGTGAAATAGTGTCTGATATTTAATTCTACATCATAGGAATTGTTTATGAAAATAGCGATGCTAATGGTGAGGCTATCAGTGGGCTTGTTAATTTGTAGTGGCTATTTCTCCTGACCTAATTTCCTTTCCCGCTTGAAAACTGTTTGAAATTTCATCTGACTACAATCAGGTTTATTGGAAATATTAATGTCTGTGCTCTCCCCATAAGTCACCAGCAGGGTAATTGACTTGAAAGATGAATTACAACATCTGTATTAACAGAATATAGAGTTGTAGTGTGGAGTCTGGTTCTTTGTCCTTTACTGCCCTCTCTTCCTTCACTCCGAATGTGATTCTGACAATTAGGAATTTTAATTTTTTTTGTCGAGAGAGACAGCCCTAAGAGAGCATCATTAATAATACACATTACACACTGTTGTTTATAATAGAAGGTTGTTTATCCGAAGGTTGGGGAATGACTCTTGAAACTTACTTAGTCTCTGAAACAAATTGGAATTGCTATGAACTGCAGAGCCCTTAATGATATTCATGGGTGTGTGATACAAGCATAATTTATAAACATTATTTGCCTTAAAACTAAAAAAGAGAAAGGAAGGAATTATCTTCTCTTTTAGATAAAGAATATTCCCAAACTGCTCAGTGAACATTCTTATAGTGAGAAATTATTATGAGAGGGGAAAAAAATCATTAAAATCTTATATGTAAGCCCACATTGAGGTCCGTCCTACTTACAAAAGTGTTTAAGTATGCAAAAGTCAAGCACAGAAAGAGACACTGAATGCAACTTGGAAACAGGAATGTGGCAAGAATCTATGGCTCCTCCAATGCAATGCTCATGGTATCTGTGCCCCATATCTTTAACATGACACTGCTATATATAAATATAACTTCCTATGACAACATGAAATTTTCTTTAAAAAAATCAATAGAGATATAATGCTGATGACATTTCAGCATCCCCTGTTATTCTGTAAAAAAGTACAATTTAATACAAAAACTAAAAGGAAAATCAAGAGAAAGACATTTTGGTTTTAAAGATTTACATCTGTCCTGGTTTCAGCTGGGATAGAGTTAAATTTCTTCCTAGTGCTGTGTTTTGGATTTAGTATGAGAAGAATGTTGATAACACACTGATGTTTTCAGTTGTTGCTAAGTGCCCTGTCAAGGACAGCTTCCATGCTCTACCAAACGCAGAGGCTGGGAGGAGGGAGCATCGCCAGGACAGCTAGCCCAGCTGGCCAATG